>NC_141024.2:62250000-62550000 GCF_052040795.2 Danio rerio
ACTCATTGGCAAACTCACGGTACCTAAAACACCACATTTTTGATAAAAATAAGGAATTTAAAACTAAAACTTTCCCCTTTAAAAACAAACCTCTTAATTTCCAGAAATGTAATCTTTTCTCCATTCCCTTTAAAACTTCCTCCCACATTAAATTCCTTGTTTCATTTTCATTTTCACCAACCCTTATACCTAAAATTTTCATATCAACTTTCTCCTCTTTAAATTTATTTTTTTCTGGTAAAACATTTATTTTTCCCATTCTCATGTATTTAGTTTTTTCCTTATTAATTTTTGCTCCTGTTCCTTTACAATATCTGTTTAAAATTTCCTCTGCTTTTTCAATACTTTTAATATCTTTTACTATTAAAGTGGTATCATCAGCATACTGAAATATTTTGTGTTCTAACTCTGTTCCTTTTATACATAATCCTCGTATTTGCGTTTCGTTATCAATGGCTAATCCCAATGTTTCAGATACAAGTGTGTATAATAGTGCCGACATTGGACATCCTTGTCTTATTGATCTTCTTATTTTAAAATCTTTAGTTAAAAAAACATTTACTTTTATACAGCTTGTTATATCTGCATATAAACATTTTATCCATTGTAAGTATCTTTCTCCAAAACCAAATCTCTCCATTACATCCATCATATATTTGTGTTCCACTCTATCAAAAGCTTTTTCTAAATCAACACTGATTATATATCCTGTTTCTTTTTCCTCTCTCATATACCATATTATATCTCTTATATTGTTTATGACATCAGTTATGTCTCTTTTTAGAACTGCATATGCTTGATTTGTTTTGATTATGTTAGGTACAACTACTTTCAATCTATTAGCTAAAACCTTTGCTAAAATTTTATAGTCTGTGTTCAGCATGCTTAAGGGTCGATAATTTTTTAAGTCTCCCTTGTCTCCATTTCTTTTATAAATCATTTTCACCATTCCTTTCTTCATACTATTAGTTAACTCTCCTTTTTCATAAATATCACTGTATATTTCATTTAAAATAGGAATTAAAACATTTTTAAAAACTTTATAAAACTCAACTGGTAGTCCATCTATTCCTGGACTTTTCCCATTTCTCGACTGATCAATAGCTGTTTCTATTTCTAAATCTGTTATCTCACTCTCACACATTTCCTTGTCCTCTTTATTTAATTTTGCTGTTATTTTTTCTAATAAAAAATGTTCATCATTTAAATTAACTCCATTTTCTGTAAATAATTCCTTATAAAATCGTCTAGTTTCATTTAAAATTCCCTCTTTGTCTTCTACAGTTTTCCCATCTTGTGTTTTTATACATTTTATTATAGCTGCTCTCTGTCTTGTTTTTTCTAATTCATAAAAGTATTTTGTACTTCTTTCTCCTTCTACAATGTCTTTAGCTCTGCTTCTAATAATTACTCCTTTACACTTTTCTTCTTCAATTTTCTTCAGCTTTTCCTGTAATTCTATTATTTTGTCAACATTTATCCCATTTACTTTACTCATTTCTTCATTCCATTCTTTTCTAATTTTATTTTCTTTGAATTTTTTGGCCTTTTGTATTTTTTCTGATATATTTATTGAGTATTCTTTTATTTTATTTTTCAGATTATCCCACCATAAACCTGTTTCTGTTTCAAACATTTCATCATTTACACTATTAATTATTATATTTTCTATATCCATTTTATAACTTTCTATTTTTAACAGCTCAGTGTTGAGTATCCACACTCCTGCTCCTTTTTCAATCTCATTAAAATTCATTGTTATCCATAAAAAATCATGATCACTTTCACTATAGGTTTTATATAAAATTGTGTTAACATATTGTACTTCTTTTTTCTTACATAAAAACAAGTCAATTCTACTTTGCTTTAAAATCCTATTTGCAATTTCTCTTCTTGAATATTCTCTTTTCATACCATTTCGCTCTCTCCATACGTCTACCAAATCACATTTTCTCATTAAATTTTGTAGTTCATTCCTCCCTCTGTCTGTTCTAAAATTCATTGAGTCATCTATATCTATTCTTTGCATGGCAATATTAAAATCTCCTAAAATAAATATGTTTTCATTCTTTTCTATTAGCTTATCTATTTCCTTATAAAAGTTATATTTGTCCTTTTCCTCATTTGGTGCATGTATGTTGCATACTCTAAAACTTTTCCCACCATACAGAACTTTTACAATTATTATTCTTCCATTTGTGTCTTTATAGTCTAATTCTACTTTCTCAAAAATCCCTCTTTTTATTAAAATAGCTACTCCTCTATTCTTTTCTATATTCCCATTACTAAATATTTCACCATTCCATAATTTTCTCATTTCATTTTTAATCTCATTTTCCCACTTTGTCTCTTGTAAACATAATATATCACACTTTTTTGTCAAACACGTTAATCTTTCAAACTTTTCACATTTGGACAATCCTCTTACATTCAATGATACCACACATACATTACTCATTAGTATAATTATTGGATAAACCAATAACCACCACTCATTCTGAGTCACTGTCACTTAAACAAATGTTTCTTGCATCTCCTTTTTCAAATTTTTTCCTTTCCATTCTTTCTTTAATCTCTTCTCTTCTTTTTTTCTGCCGTTGTAGAACCATTTCAATGTTTAGGCCACTTTTAGATCTTGATTTTAAAACTTTTATCTTTTTTCCTTTTTCTTTTTTTTCCAGTCCATAATTCCCCCTTTCAAAATCCATTCCTCTTACCTCATTTATTGCTCTTATTTCATTGTCCTCAGTCCTTGTTTTCTCCTGTCTCTCTTCATTGTTCAGTTCTATAGTGTCCTCATCATTTTGTTCCTCAGCAAATTGTCTATTATTTGGTTCTCCTTCTTCCTTGTTTGCTCCTTCTCCCAGTTCCATTTCTTTATCCTCTTGCTCATTTCTGTCCTCTTCTGTATTGTTTTCTTCTCCTGTTTTGTCCTCCTTCCTTTCTGTTGCAGTATTTTCAAGTGACGCTTGTATTTCCATCGTTTCAACTTCCTCCTCTTTGTTGCAGTTACATCTTGTTGATGCCCTCTCGCAGCCCTGGCACTGCGGAACTCCGCAGTCCCGCACATAATGCCCCTGCTGAAGACATCTCCTGCACGTGAAATTTGGGCAGTCTTTCTTTTCATGCTCTGTACTTGAGCAAAGTCTGCACATTTTCAGTTGATTGTCATGTATCACTCTGAAATACTGCATCCCTTCTTCCGTCATGAAGCCAACATTGTATGGTAAAGATTTCACTTCTTTGGGAAACTTTACCTTCACAAATCGTGTTCCGTCTGCAACCATTGTTCCCGGATGATATTTCCTTCTTATTGGCAGTATAGGAGTTACTCCCCAATTACTCAGTTTCTGTTGTATCTCCTCATCCTGTATATAACTGGGCAAGTTCAGGAAAGATACCATTTTTTCTGTTGCACACAGCTTTTTCACTTCACATTCTTCTCCATTAATCATCAGTCCGTTAATCAATATCTCGCATTCTTTTTCACTTTCCATTGTCAGTTCAAATTCGTTGTTGTTTTTCCTTCTCAGTCCAATTAATTTGCCAATCCCCACTTTGTCTTCTACTGCTTTGATTATGTTGTTTATAGTTGAATTTTCAACATCCTTTATCATCATTGTCAGTGTGGCTTCCTTCTTATATTCTCTTTGATATCTTGCTTGCTTCTTTAGTTTGTTCAGCATTTGTTGTTTTTGACTTAAAGCATTCCTTTGTCCTTCAGTATTCTTTACACTTTCAATACTTGCAATTGATTGTAGATCCTCTTTCTTTTCTTGACCACCTCCTTTTCCTTCTTTTTTTTTTGAGACAACTGTTGCCCATGTCTCATTGCTGTTTTCTCCGGCATCTTCATTTCGTGTCCTTTCAAGCATGTTAGTTGCATTTCCTTAATCTCTGTTCCTTTTTCCATTTGTGTCCTGTCCATTCTCTTTCTCCGTAGTGTCCATTTTGTTGTTTTCTAACCCCAAAACAGTGTTACTGTTTGGGGTTAGTTAAAAATAATCTTTAACTGAAAAAACAATTAAAGTAAACTTTGTAATGCAAAAACTAAAAATAAAAAACAAAACTGCCAAAATGGAAGAGCCTCTCTCTTCCTTCTGCCACCTCACACTTCCTGCAGTGCACCAACTCTAACTCACACTAGAGGGCGTGTCCAGGGTGGTATGGCCGTAAGCGAAAGAGGCCGTCCAGAGTTGGCCATTTAAAACAGGCGCAGCACCAGGGAACGAGCGCAGCTCAGCTGGCATCGACACAGCACCGACAGAAACAATGCCCTTGAAGGCGAGAAAAAATCATGGCAGCGAAGCTGTGACACGGGGAAGTCTATCAGCTGCCAAATGAAGGACTTTCGAAAAGCTTACAGCACCTGGTATTCCCAGGCGGTCTCCCATCCAAGTACTAACCAGGCCCGACCCTGCTTTACTTCCGAGTTCAGATGAGATCGGGCATTTCCAGGGTGGTATGGCCGTAAGCGAAAGAGGCCGTCCAGAGTTGGCCATTTAAAACAGGCGCAGCACCAGGGAACGAGCGCAGCTCAGCTGGCATCGACACAGCACCGACAGAAACAATGCCCTTGAAGGCGAGAAAAAATCATGGCAGCGAAGCTGTGACACGGGGAAGTCTATCAGCTGCCAAATGAAGGACTTTCGAAAAGCTTACAGCACCTGGTATTCCCAGGCGGTCTCCCATCCAAGTACTAACCAGGCCCGACCCTGCTTTACTTCCGAGTTCAGATGAGATTGGGCATTTCCAGGGTGGTATGGCCGTAAGCGAAAGAGGCCGTCCAGAGTTGGCCATTTAAAACAGGCGCAGCACCAGGGAACGAGCGCAGCTCAGCTGGCATCGACACAGCACCGACAGAAACAATGCCCTTGAAGGCGAGAAAAAATCATGGCAGCGAAGCTGTGACACGGGGAAGTCTATCAGCTGCCAAATGAAGGACTTTCGAAAAGCTTACAGCACCTGGTATTCCCAGGCGGTCTCCCATCCAAGTACTAACCAGGCCCGACCCTGCTTTACTTCCGAGTTCAGATGAGATCGGGCATTTCCAGGGTGGTATGGCCGTAAGCGAAAGAGGCCGTCCAGAGTTGGCCATTTAAAACAGGCGCAGCACCAGGGAACGAGCGCAGCTCAGCTGGCATCGACACAGCACCGACAGAAACAATGCCCTTGAAGGCGAGAAAAAATCATGGCAGCGAAGCTGTGACACGGGGAAGTCTATCAGCTGCCAAATGAAGGACTTTCGAAAAGCTTACAGCACCTGGTATTCCCAGGCGGTCTCCCATCCAAGTACTAACCAGGCCCGACCCTGCTTTACTTCCGAGTTCAGATGAGATCGGGCATTTCTTTTTTTTTTTTTTTTTTTTTTTTTTCTTTATTCAAAAACTTATCACATTAACATTCAAATACTTCAAGAAATTTCACAAAACAAATACATTAAAATAAACATTCTTCATAAAATAACATCCTCTTTGGGCATTTTCCACTTTAAACCATTTAAAACATTATACACTTCATCATTAAACACATCATAAAAGCTTGGTAACATATCTTCTCCTTTAAAATACCAGTACAGACTTTTTATGTAACTTTCCATTTTTCGTTTTAGTATATTCCACACATTTAAAACAACTTTTTCCTGTTTTGCTACATTTCTTCTTTCCCACACACATTTTTTAATCATCATTATAAGAAGATTTACAAACTTTTTGTTTTTGTTTTGCATATTCCATCCGAACATCACCAGAGTATTCCATTCCAATTGTTCTTCATCCCAATCTTTTAATAAATCTTTTAGCATTTTTTGGCATTTCATGTAAAAACATTCTAATTCTTTACAGTATAAAAACAGGTGTAAAATTCCTTCATCTTCTTGAAAACATACCTTACATGTTGCATTTGGTTCTCTCTGTATCTTTGTTAAAATGCACTCAGTAAAAATTGCCTTGTGTCTTATAAAATATTCAAAACATTCCAATCTTGTTTCTATTATTTTCCCTCTCATGTTTTTCCATATATTTTCCTTTTTCACACTATTCAATCTTTGTACCCAAAAGTTATTTGCTATTGGTTCTTGAAATACACTATCTCTAAAATACACATAAAAGTCTTTCAGTAAACAATCTTTAAAATCACAAAGCTTTCCTTTTAAATTGACATGTATGATTTTTTCATTCCCACCTTCTTCCATATTTTCTATTCTTGTAATCCATTCTTTTGGTATGGCACCTTTGACCGTTTCAAGTTTATTTTCTATTTCCTTTACACTGTATTCCTCTTTAGCTTCTTCCATTAAGTCGACTATATATTGCTTAGTTAAAAATCCCTTTTTGAATTCATAAAGAACATCCCTTATTCTTAAAATCCCTACATCCATCCATTTTTTAAAAAATAGTTCCTTCCCTTCTTTTAAAATACTTTTATTTAAAAACAAAGGTTGATTTAACAAGTTTTCTCTTCCCTTTACTTGATAAAATACTCCGTCTAAAAATTTCCCCCATGCACTTAAAATTTCTTGATAAAACCCTGGTAACTTTTCCGTCATCCAGTTTTTTGTTTTTAACCAAAGAATGTCTTCTCCTAAGTTAAAATTGCCAACTTTGTTTAAAAAATATTTCATAACTTTTTTCCATTCTGTTGAGTTCTCCTCTTGTAAAAGCTTTTTAACTATTTTGATTCTAAGACAATTCTTCCTTTGTTTAATATCCATCAATCCTATCCCTCCTTCTTCTGTTGCTCCAATTATTGTATTGTACGCAATTCTTGGGGGTTTCCCCTCCCATAAAAAATCTTGAACACACTTTTTCAATCTCACTTCTATCCAACATGGCATTTCTGTTACATATAATTTATACCATAGCTTTGATGTCATTAAAACAAGCTCTACCGTCTGAGCTATCCGGGCTCTACAACTGTAATTTACAAGTAGGCAAGGTTTAGGGCTGTGGTCGGCGCAGACCTTTACAGAACTCTCAAGTTTACCGTGAGATGGGGTTTAAAGCTTATGGTTGGTGTGGATGTTGCTAAAACACGACAGGTTACTTTAAGGTTGGGTTTATGGTTGTTGTAGATGTAGACATCAGTACAACACAATAGTTTGGACTCCATGTCATGTAGGAGACATTAAATATATTAATGATAACTGCAGAAGGTCTTTCTGCTGTTGTGGCAATGAATGGACAGTCAACAATTGAAAAGATTCCTTCCATGCCTTAGAAGCGTGACTTGATCAGTACTTATCTACACAGCATGCCGGCATCAAAGATCCTGTTTCTCATATCGAATCCCTAGTCTTCCACACTTTAGCAAACGTAAACATTCAGGACGTGCCATTAGCACAGTGTAAGAGGCTAAATTATCATATGCATTTGTTTATAATACAAAACATGCTTTTTGACTCAAGAAGGTCCATAATGACTACAAAGGCAGATACTGATAAGATCAGGGCCTGTTGTGTGGACTTTGGGGGTTTTATGGTGTGGTCACATGTTGATTGGTCAGTTTGAATGTCTTGATTGGCTTTAGTCACATGGTCAAGAAAGATAGAAAATAGGTGGTAAACTTGAGCTCTGTCTCTTTTCCTGCCCGCTTTTCCTGGCCTGCTTCTCTCCTGCTCTGCTCCTCTCCTCCTCTGGAGTCTATCTTTTCTGACTCTACGGCAATCAGGCTTCTGGGCCTGTTCTCTTTGTCTCTCTCTCTCTCTCTCCCCCTGTGTCTCTTCTTCTACCTCTGGTAACTTTAATTTTACATTTAAGCTGGGTACAATTTATACCATACGTTTTATAATTTCATATTTTATCATTTTATACAGTATTTTGTTATTAATTCAGTTGTAACCATAGAGAATTATTGTCATTAAATAATCTCATTTTCAAGTATTTGTGAATTACTTTTGATTTAACATCAACACTTAATTGTTCCATATAGCAATACAATACAATCACATAATATCAACGCTCTCCCACATTTATGGCCATTAATACTGCCCTTATTTCCGTTTTTGGTATAAGATTGCAGAAGAATGGTTTGACTAGAAATGTACAGTTTTTTACCATCATGCTGATCACTTTTTAGTCACTCGGCAGAACTACAATTCGAACCGCTGTGGTTTAAAGACCGTTCTTACAACAGCCTGCACTAAAAGGTGACTGGAGATTATGGATGGCAACACAGAGTGCAACGCCAATGTCACCTTGAAATACCTGCCGTGACCCAGATTCGAACCAGGGTTGCTGCGGCCACAACGAAGAGTACTAACTGCTATACAATCACAGCGAGCTACGGGACAGCCTTTGTGGCCCTTGTGTGGTATGTTCCTGCCCGTGATATGCCCCTTTCTGTTCAGTGAGAACGCTGTTGTTTTTGTCCTCCTACCAGAACAACGCTTTTCCCAAGAAACAATGGAAATGCAAACAATTGATGACTGCTGCAATTTTAAAAAGGAACAGGATGTGAGTATAGTTGGCAGGACTTGAACCTGTGGGAGAATACCCCAACGCTTTTCTAGTCGATCGCCTTAACCACTCAGCCATGACTACAAGACTGCCTGTTCTCCCATGTCCTCATGCCTAGTACACGTGTTGTGCATTCAGATGAAACTTTCAGCAAGCGATGGCTCAACGGCAAAAGCTGTGGCTCCACAAAGAGTCTCTCATGCCCGAATACAGACTTGAACCCTGGACCCTCTACCGACTCCGCTAAAGCTGGGGAACAATAGTCTGTTTTGTAAGGGGAAGAAAAAAGCACAAGAAAAATAAGAAAATTTGAGAAATTGAGAAAGAAAGAAGCGAAATTAAGGTTATATTTTGTATTTTTTGCCCACCAGAAACTACTCAATGCATATATAACAGTACTGGTTCAAGAAATATGTCCATAAATAACACTTTGGATAGATCACAAGGTTCAATCCCCGACTGGAGCAGGTATCTAACCAGGTTTAGTAATGGGTCGATCATGAACATTTCGTTCATTTTAAACAAATCTTTAATATGATTTGGGAACTACAAGTCCTCTCAGGGAGTGATTTGTTAATTTGCGCGTGCGTACATTTGTGCAATGCTCATTGTCCACCAAAAGATATGTCTCAGGACGCAAGCCTTGGGATAACCGCTATCACCCTCCTGGAGCATATACAGGCAAGAAATCCATTAATTAGTTGTTATGGAAGTTATTCATTAAGCTTTTAATGTACTACACAAAATGGTAATCTAAATGTTTATTTTATCATTAGTTTTATTTAATATATGTTTTTTATTGTTTTATTTTTTTTTAAGATGAATTGCTGGGAATGGAGCACCTTTACAGCCAGACCGGCAAAACCCTGACTCCGGTGCTCCAGAACCCAGAGGAGGAAGACAGGCTGGTGGAGGAAGTAGATGACGAGGATCTACAAGATGACAGGTTTGAGGAGGACATCATGGAGGACATCACAGTTCCAGTGCTGTATGAGGATGACCCCTGCCGTGATCTCAGAAACAGCCCCTCATCTTCGCCTCTACCTCAGTCCCCAGCATCACTGGCTGAGCCGTCCACATCAGCTGGTGGAGAAGGACAGCTCCTAGCCCAGCCCCCCCAGTGCTGTCACAGCCTTCCAAGTCTGGAGACAGTCTCTCTGTTGAGGCTCAGGTTTGATTTAGTCTTTTTTTATTCCACATATACTAAATTTATTCTGTATTTACCAGGGAGTAGTCATTGGACCTGATGGCATTGCTGGGTGGGACAAGGTCCAGGATCTGGCTGCTTATTTGGTAGGTCTTCGTAAGGCTCCTTACCTCACTGACCTGCAGGTGACAGAGGCCATCCAGCTGTGGACAGCTCTCCTGGATGTGGATAAACAGCGCATCAACTACCAGCCTCGACATCAGCCTCAGCTGACACATGGGTGCTTTAAGGCACCGAAGTGCTCCGGAGTCACTCCAGGTGTGGAGAGCATCAAGCGCTGTCTTATTGGACATCCTGGGGGTCCAGCACAGTGGCCTAGCACCAGCCGCTTGGTTGAGGCCATTTGTACAAAGCTGTGTGCCATACACAAGTCCACTTCCAAGAAGGCTGGTGTTCGCACGCCCAGGTGGTCTAAAATACTGACCGATTACCACCACATCCGGGATCTGGGACATTATTTTCTTTAAATTACCTGAATACTTCCAAATTAATATAAATGAATAATACATATTATTTATTATCAGGTTTCAACGGAGACAAAAGGATCAGGAAATAAGTGTACTCACTAAGGGACTGACTCCACTTGATCCAATTGCTGTGGCAGCTACGCAGCTTCCTTTGCCGAGGGAAAAATTGGACGAGGCACCATCAACATCAGGCCCCAAACACCAGTTTGTCTTTCCTCCAAATAAAGAAGGACAGGCACCTCTTCTTCGACCTGGTCGAAAGTCTGCTTCTGCAACCACCACAGTTTGCTCCTTCCTGCCGGATGCCACCACGGTGTGCTCCTTTCCACCGGCCCCCACGACGGTATGCCCCATCGCGCCAACCCCTACCACAGTCTGCCACATTGCACCGGCCCCTACCATGGTGTGCCCTGTCACACCGACCTTCACCACAGTGCGCCCCATCTCGCCAGCCTCCACCAGTGTGCCCCATCATACCAGCCTCCACCACAGTGCGCCCTATTGCGCCGGCCCCCACCACAGTGCGCCCCATTGTGTCTGCCCCCACCACGGTGTGCTCCTTTCCACCGACCCCCAGCATGGTGTGCCCCATTGCACCTCCCCCCATAGCACCAGGTGTTGTGCAGCCCATTTCAGGACCTGGATCATTGTTTGGCACTCTTGTTTTTAACCCAGACATGAGTGTGTCAATGGTGATTCCATCATTTGCTGCACCAACAACCAGTGAAGTCCCAGCTTCACCTCCACCTGCTGTTCCTCCACCTGCACCTGCTGTTCCTCCATCTGCACCTGCTCCACCTGCACCTGCTGTTCCTCCACCTGCACCTGCTCCACCTGCGCCGCAGACAGGAACAGGAGAAGGAAAGTGGAGTCCACAAAAGGAAGTATGTGCGTGCAGTTACTTTTAATGTTTGCAGCAAATGTGGGCAACCAAAGACTAAGGAGTTTGGCCATAGCCGATTTGGTAATGCCACATTTTGCCTGCAAACTTCAAATGGCAAATCCTTAGAGAACTGGTTGGCAGAACAGGACCAGCAAAATAAAGGACAAACTCCAGCTTCAGAATAAAGGACAAATTGCTGTATATATTTTTGTAAATGTTACATGGGTACTCTCTCTCTCTCTCATTTTATTTAATTTTTGTGTGTTAATATTTAGCATTTTAAAGTGGCACTTATAGGCCCACTCTTATTTTGTCTTGTGTGTACTTATTTAATATTTGTGTGCATTTTATGTAAAAATATATTTATATTTCTTAAAAAAATAACATTTTATACATTGTTTAAATACTATATTTTATATAATACGTGCCCCCACTCTTGCATTTTATTATTTGTTTATATTATTGTTTAATATATTGTGTATATAAAAATAAATATATATATATATATAGAGTATTGTTTTTATATAATGTGTATAATAAATAAATATATTTATATATAGTATTGTTTTAATATATTATATGTGCATAATAAATTAATATATATTGTATTGTTTTTATTTATTGTATATTATATAGTTTATATATTAAGATATGTTTTTATTTTGTTTTTTACATTTTTTAAATTGTTTTGCGATTTTAATATTTGTATTCATTTTAATAAACCATTTTGCATATTACTTGTTTTTGTGTGCATTCATTTAAAGTTATTACATGAAGAAATATAACATATATATATATATATATATATATATATATATATATATATATATATAATATACTTATACATACATAAACATGCATACATATGTTTAATTGAAACATTTTCATTCATTTTTAATTAACGTAATATGCTTTTTAAGAACAATATCCACATAATAATAGTAATATCAATATAATTGCCTGTGTTACGTCAGTAAAATTTTAATAAGAGCGCAGCTGATTGGCTCCGCTGAAACCGACACTGATTGGATATTGTGTTACACAGATCGTGTGTTCGAATCCAGCACGCAAAATATCACATTTAGAATGACATGCAATATGCAACCAAAATACCACATTATGCACAGTCACAAAGCCACGAACACTACTGCAAGCGAAATTTGACGCATTTCTCCGTTTTTTGCGGCTTGTTCGCTTGCGAGTGAGCGAGAAGATTGGGCCCCTTTCTATGCTAAGCGAGCGCTCTACCATTTGAGCTAATTCCCCTCGGAAACATTCAAATTGGTAGTTTTTGGTGTGGTCAAAAAAAAAAAAAAAAGATCACATTTGCTCTGTGGTGGCCTCTTTGCCCTGCCCGCCGTTTAGTCGTCAAATTGCCTGGAATAGTGCGCTTTTCTTTTGAAGGCCCTAACCAGTCCTGCTCCAGTAAACGTGTGAGGAGCCCTGCATGCCGAATGACTCAGAATGACTAAGTTACTCAGAAATCAATGCACATTGGCACCACCTTGGATTGACATTCTGCTACTTTCCTGCAAGGCCGTTTTTTTTTTTATTCATTCCCTACAGCTCTGACAGCACCACACAACAAGCTTGAGGTTCCATGGTGTAATGGTGACCACTCTGGACTCTGAATCCAGCGATCTGAGTTCAAATTTCAGTGGGACCTGTTATTTTGCCAGCACCGCACAAAAAAAGCTGGAATGGAATGTTAATCTCTTGAAGGCCAGGGAATGACAGTTACTCTGGGCTTTCTAGTGCTTTAGGCAGGAAGTGGCCGGTTAGATCAGCTGGTTAGATTATGGTGCTAATAACGGCAAGGTTGTGGATTCCATCCCTGTACTGGCCAAGCTCTTACTCTCTTAGGCCTCAGATGCATTTAAGGGCTCTGCTCGGTCTTACACACGTCTATGCTGCAGAAAAACTATGAAATGGCCGCTGAAATAGCTCAGTTGTGAGAGTGTTAGACTGAAGATCTAAAGGTCCCTGGTTAGATCCAGGCTTCGGTAAAGTAGTGTTGTTTTTCTGTTTTGGGCACAAGAGTTAGGTGACCGAAAGTCACCCAAAAAGCCTAGCTGCTGCACCCTTAAGTCCAACTGCTTCCAATTGACCAAAAAGCTATCTTACTTCCAGATGGTCACGTCGCTTCTGGTAATGATTGAATCAGGAGAGTTTTACTTTAAACCTTTTTGCTTTAAAAAGGCATGAAAACAGAGGTGGAGAATGCAGGCATTGTTCTCGCTACCTCTCGCATCCAAAGCGAGCGCTTTACCATTTGAGCTAATTCCCCTCAGAGTAACCAAAAAATTGGCGATTTTCGACGTGGTCAAATTAGAAAAAAAAGATCAAATTTGCTCTGTGGTGGCCTCTTTGCCCTACCTGCCGTTTAGTCGTCAAATTGCCTGCAATAGTGCGCTTTTCTTTTAAAGACCCTAGCTGGTCCTGCTCCAGTAAACGTGTGAGGAGCCCTGCATGCCGAATGACGAGTTACTCAGAAATCAATGCACATTGGCACTGCCTTGTATTGACATTCTGCTACTTTCTGGCAAGGCCGTTTTTTTTTGTTTTTTTTTAGCCCGGGCAGCACCAACCAGAAGACTTGAGGTTCCATGGTGTAATGGTTAGCACTCTGGACTCTGAATCCAGCGATCCGAGTTCAAATCTCGGTGGGACCTTGTTTTTTTTTACCAGCACCGCACAAAAAAAGCTGGAATAGCATTCTTATCTCTTGAAGGCCGGAGAATGACAGTTATACTGAGCTTTTTAGGAAACATGGCAGAAAGTGGCCGGTTAGCTCAGCTGGTTAGAGCGTGGTGCTAATAACGCCAAGGTCGTGGGTTCGATCCCCGTACTGTCCAAACTTTTACCCTTAAAAGCCTCAGAGGCATTTCAGGATTCTGCTTTGTCTCACAGACATGAATGATGCAGGATACTTGTGAAAGGGCAGACGAAATAGCTCTGTTGGGAGAGCATCAGACTTAAGTTTTAAAGGTCCTTGTTCCGATCCTGGGTTTCGGCAAAACAGTGCTGTTGTTCTATTTTGTGCACAAGGGTCAGGTGACTGAAAGTCACCCAAAAAGCCTAGCTGCTTCACCCTTAAGTCCACCTGCTTCCACTTGACCAAAACGCTTTCTTCCTCCCAGATAGTCACATTGCTTCTGGCGATGATTCCAATGGCCGGATCGACAGCACTCTATAATGCTATGTATTTAGCGCTTTGATGTCCCACTGCGGACACGCTGCTGAATAAAAGAAAACTGTGACTTGATAGGGCTTCTGAAGGCTTGCAATGATATGTACGACACGGAAACCGGCAAAGCTGACGTAAGTAGTTTCGCTTTAAACCCTCAAGGTGCCACCAGCTTTGCAAAAAAAGCCAATGTAAATATGCATTAAAAACAGAGGTGGAGAATGCAGGCATTGTTCCCGCTACCTCTAGCATGCAAAGCGAGCGCTTAACCATTTAAGCTAATTCCCCTCAGAGCAATTAAAAATTGGCGATTTTCGACGTGGTCAAAATAGAAAAAAAAGATCAAATTTGCTCTGTGGTGGCCTCTTTGCCCTGCCTGCCGTTTAGTCGTCAAAATGCCTGGAATAGTGCGCTTTTCTTTTGAAGGCCCTACCTGGTCCTGCTCTAGTAAACGTTTGAGGAGTCCTGCATGCCGAATGACGAGTTACTCAGAAATCAATGCACATTGGCACTGCCTTATATTGACATTCTGCTACTTTCTGGCAAGGCCGTTTTCTTTTCTTTCTTTTTTTTCACATTTTTTTCTTTTTAGCCCGGGCAGCACCAATTAGAAGACTTGAGGTTCCTTGGTGTAATGGTTAGCACTCTGAATCCTGCGATCCGAGTTCAAATCTCGGTGGGACCGTGTTTTTTTTACCAGCACCGCACAAATAAAGCTGGAATAGCATTCTTATCTCTTGAAGGCCGGAGAATGACAGTTATACTGAGCTTTTTAGCAAACATGGCAGAAAGTGGCCGGTTAGCTAAGCTGGTTAGAGCGTGGTGCTAATAACGCGAAGGTCGCTGGTTCGATCACCGTACTGGACAAACTTTTACCCTCAAAGGCCTCAGAGGCATTTCAGGATTCTGCTTAGTCTCACAGACATGAATGCAGCAGGATACTTTAAAAAAGTAGCTGAAATAGCTCAGTTTGGAGAGCGTTAGATTGAAGATCTAAAGGTCACTGGGTTCATCCTGGGTTTAGGCAAAATAGTGCTGTTGTTCTATTTTGTGCACAAGGGTCAGGTGACTGAAAGTCACCCAAAAAGCCTAGCTGCGTCACCCTTAAATCCACCTGCTTCCACTTGACCAAAACGCTATCTTCCTCCCAGATAGTCACATTGCTTCTGGCGATGATTCCAATTTCCTGATCGACAGCACTCTATAATGCTATGTATTTAGCGCTTTGATGTCCCACTGCAGACACGCTGCTGAATAAAAGAAAACTGTGACTTGATAGGGCTTCTGAAGGCTTGCAATGATATGTACTACACGGAAACTGGCAAAGCTGACGTAAGTAGTTTCGCTTTAAACCCTCAAGGTGCCACTAGCTTTGCAAAAAAAGCCAATGTAAAAAGGCATTAAAAACAGAAGTGGAGAATGCAGGCATTGTTCCCGCTACCTCTAGCATGCAAAGCAAGCGCTTTACCATTTGAGCTAATTCCCCTCAATCAAAAATTGACGATTTTCGACGTCGTCAAAATAGAAAAAAAAGATCAAATTTGCTCTGTGGTGGCCTCTTTGCACTGCCTGCCGTTTAGTCGTCAAATTGCCTGGAATAGTGCGCTTTTCTTTTGAAGGCCCTACCTGGTTCTGCTCCAGTAAACGTGTGAGGAGCCCTGCATGCCGAATGACGAGTTACTCAGAAATCAATGCACATTGGCACTGCCTTGTATTGACATTCTGCTACATTCTGGCAAGGCCGTTTATTTATTTATTTATTTATTTTTTTTACATTTTTTTCTCTTTAGCCCGGGCAGCACCAACCAGAAGACTTGAGGTTACATGGTGTAATGGTTAGCACTTTGGACTCTGAATTCAGCGATTCGAGTTCAAATCTCGGTGGGTCGTTGTTTTTTTCCCAGCACCGCACAAAAAAAGCTGGAATAGCATTCTTATCTCTTGAAGGCCGGAAAATGACAGTTACTCTGAGCTTTTTAGCAAACATGGCGGAAAGTGGCCGGTTAGCTCAGCTGGTTAGAGCGTGGTGCTAATAACGCCAAGTTTGTGGGTTTGATCCCCATACCCCTTCATGTCTCACAGACATGAATGCTGCAGGATACTTGTAAAAGGGAAGCCGAAATAGCTCAGTTGGGAGAGTGTAGACTGAAGATCTAAAGGTCCCTGGTTCGATCCCGGGTTTCGGCAAAACAGTGCTGTTGTTCTATTTTGTGCACAAGGGGCAGGTGACTGAAGGCCCTACCTGGTCCTGCTCCAGTAAACGTGTGAGGAGCCCTGCAAGCCGAATGACGAGTTACTCAGAAATCAATGCACATTGCCACCGTCTTGTATTGACATTCTGCTACTTTCTGGCAAGGCCGTTTTAATATTATTTTTTTTACATTTCTTTTTCTTTAGCCCGGGCAGCACCAACTGGAAGACTTTTATTAAGCTTGGCAGTAAGTGGCCGGTTAGCTCATACTGCCACCTGTAAGTCATGGTTATTCTTGGTTACACCGGCCAATCACTTTGTGAGCTGGAACCAAGATTCACCCTATTCTTGGTTAAGGCAGCCAATCGTGTTCCGAGTTACAATGAACACTATGGCCAATCAGAGCCCTTATACCATCCATGATTTGTACTGTAATAAAAGATTTTGGGGCGCTAGAGAGCAGCACATGGAGTAAGACGTGGTTTCACACAGCTCCGTCAACATTTAGGAATAAATCTTTAAAAACTTCGTTTTTTTTCATTTAACGCAGTTAAATCGCAAACTATATACATTAGACATGAACAAACCTAAAAAGATTGTCAAAAAGGCACCGTCCCCAACTGTCACCGTGATGGAGGACCCTTCAACTAGCTTGGGGCTAGCCGATGCTAATATATGCAGGCAAGCAAACACAAACCTGGAGCCTAGTGAAATCGGTGCCGCCCAGATGAGTGATGATGAGGCCTCACCCAAGGCTATACTTCTGGCCATAAAAAAGATGGATTTTTCTATGAATGCCAGATTTAATGATCTGAAAGCGTCCTTGTCAACAGTACAATCGACGCTAACCGCTAATACAGCTCGGATAGCTGACTTGGAGGGGGCCAGCACTGACTATAAACGTCGCATCTCTCTCCTTGAGCAGCTCTGCTCCAGTCTATCGGAGGAGAAAACATCTCTGAAGGCAAAGATAACAGACCTAGAGGCCAGATCTCGCAGACAGAACATAAAGATAGCGGGTCTCCCAGAGAACATAGAGAAGGGCAACCCCACGCGATTTGTTTCTGAACAGCTACCTTTGCTTCTGGGGGAATCTAACTTTCCTAACGGAGTGAAAGTTGATCGAGCTCATAGCATCGGTCCTATTGGAAACAACAAGAGGCGGGTTATGATCGCCAGGATACATCATGCCACTGTAAGGACTGAAATTTTGCAGCTGTCTCGTGACCAGAGTCCACTTGCCATCAACGGAGAGCGCATCAGCATCTTCCCGGATTTCCCAGCGGAGGTTCTCACTCAGCGCAAGCAGTTTGACAGCGTACGGGAAAAGTTGAGAACCAAGGGAATTAAATACGGACTTTTATACCCTGCCCGACTCATCATCACACACGAGAACACGAAAAAAATATTCTCATCCCCGCAGGAGGCGGAATTCTTTATCGACAGTCTCTCCCCGAATTAGGGTGAAACGTTTTGGGATCTATTAAATGGATTCCACTGATGTGTTGCAGAGGCAACTTCCAGCTGTTTGCAGCCTTTAAATCTATACGCCTGACAGATAAATAAGCCCACTCTTTTTTTTTATATATTTATATATACTTTACTGGGACATTCAAAGGCCGTTCATGTACATAATTATAGGTTTGTATGTTATACACAGATATTTTGCGTTAATCAAAACGAAGTTTAAATGATAACTGTTTTGGGTAGACGGAGTGGTGTGCTGTTTTGGACAACCAGTTACCAGTACATTTTGGATTTCTACTATTTTTTCTCTCTTTGTTTATTTATTTATTTTTTCTTCTTCTTCTTGTGATCTGTTCTGCGATCCCATGCCTAAATGGGGTATGTCAACCTTCGCTTATGTTCAAGAAGCAGGGGGAAATGGGGTAGTAATATGCCAGCTTATTATTTCTGTATTTGATTATAGTTTTTTCTTTTTTTCTTTTTTCATTCAACAATACCTAGATCTATATTTAATTCTTTGTTCACTTTGCCCAATGGTTTATCTCTCATTGTACTTTAATGAGTACACCTAAAAAACATTTAAATATTTTGAGCTGGAATGTTCGTGGTTTAAACAATATTGTTAAGAGATCTAAGGTCTTCTCTCATTTAAATTCTTTACACGCAGACATATTGTTTCTACAGGAGACCCATATCAAACATTCTAATGCTCACAGGCTTAAATGCAAATGGATAGGGCAAATGTACCACTCAACGTTTTCCTCAAAGGCCCGTGGGGTGTCAATATTAATACGGAAGAATACCCCTTATCAACATTTACATACTAAGCAAGATATTAATGGTCGCTATCTTATTGTGACTGGCACTATTCTAGAGAAACATATTACATTCTTGAACTTATATGCTCCAAATTTCGACGACCCAAATTTTTTTCGCTCTCTTTTTAATCTTATACCCGATTTAAATTCCACACACCTTATTATTGGAGGGGACTTCAACTGTATTTTGGACCCTTTTATGGACAGGCATTCAACCAGCCCTCCCAAAGTATCTAATTCGACCACTGTTCTAAATAATCTCACCCGTACGTTGAATATAATTGATATCTGGCGACTTCATCATCCTAATGACAAAGACTATTCTTTTTTTTCTAATATCCATAACTCGTACACAAGAAAAGTTTCTTACTAACTCTGAACTAACCTCTAAGATTTTATCATCTAAATACCACAATATTTTAATATCGGATCACTCTTCAGTCTCTATATCAGTAGATTTTGGCGTGGAAAAACCTCCCTATACCTGGCGTTTTAACCCTAATTTACTACATGAAGATGATTTTAAAGAATCCTGTGCCACACACAGAACTGAATTTGTCTCTTTAAATGATAAGGGGGATGTTTCTGACTCGACTCTATGGAAAGCTCTCAAAGCTGTAATTAGAGGTCAGATAATAGCTTACCAAACCAAACTGAAAAAGCAGAGGGGAAAAAGGCTATCTGAGATAGAGGTAGAGTTGACAGCGCTTGAGCAACAGTTTAAATTAACATCTTCTGCCTCGATTTGCAATAGCATAATGAAATTGAAATATGAATATAACACCATTTTATCAACTCAAATCAGCTCCCTATTATTAAAAATTAAGCAAAAACAATTTGAACTTAGAGACAAACCTAATCAACTGTTAGCCCGCCAGCTAAGAGGTACACAAGCCAGTAGATCTATACATGCAATTAAAACAAATTCTGGTGTCCGGACTACTAAACCAGTTGAAATAAATAATATATTCCGGGAATTCTATCAGAATCTATACTCCTCTCAATGTAATGAAGACCCACTGAACATTACCAACTTCCTTCACTCAGTTGGACTCCCTAAAATTGGTGAAGATGAGAGAGTTAGGTTAAATGCAGACATTACATTGGAGGAGATTCTCACAGCTATAAAAAAAATTCCCCACCGGTAAAGCAGCTGGCCCAGATGGCTTTGGTATCGAATTTTATAAGGCCTTCTCTAACCAAATTGCCCCTTTATTGCTAAGGATGTTTAAAGACTCCATTGAAAATAAAAAAATTACCAACAACACTGTACTCTGCAAATATTGCATTAATATTAAAGAAAGGCAAAGATAGTATGGATCCATCCTCTTACAGACCCATCTCCCTTCTTGGTAGCGACGTTAAAATATTTACCAAAATTTTAGCAAACAGGTTAAATAACTGTATTAGCACCATAATACATGAAGATCAAACAGGTTTTATCCCTGGAAGATTTTCTTCCCATAATGTACGTAGAGTTATAAATATTGTTTACAGAAAGAAAGCTAAGCATGAAAAAATAGCCATTTTATCTCTAGATGCCAATAAGGCATTTGACAGGGTGGAATGGAGCTATATGCTACATACTATTGAAGAATTTGGTTTAGGGCAAAATTTTTCGGCATGGATTAGGATGTTATATCTTTGCCCCTCTGCCTCAGTCATTACGAATAACAATATATCCTCTCCTTTCCTCCTGCATCGTGGTACCCGACAGGGCTGTCCACTGAGTCCGTTACTTTTTGCTATTGCCATGGAACCTTTAGCAATAAGCATCAGAAATCACCCACATATCTCTCCCGTGATAATGGGAAATGTAAGACATCATATATCTTTATATGCGGATGATGATCTTCTTTTTGTTTCAGAGCCAGAAAAATCTTTGCCCTCTATGCTTGATCTTATCAAAAACTTTGGCAATATTTCTGGATACACAGTTAACTGGCAGAAAAGTGAATTTATGCCATTATACGACAACATAGATATAGATTTTATTAATAGTCTCCCTTTTAAAACTGTTAGTAAATTAAAATATTTGGGTATCATTGTTCCTAGACATTACAAATTTTTATATGAAACAAATTACAAACTCATGATAGATAATCTGAAGAAAGATATGGAGACTTGGAGAGTACTTCCTTTAACAATGATCGGTCGCGTTAATGCAGTCAAAATGGTTACACTACCTAGATTCCTTTATTTATTTCAAAATGTTCCTATTTTCCTGACTCAAGCATTTTTTAAGCCACTTGATACTCTGATCATGCCGTTTATCTGGGGATTTAAAGTAAATCGCATTTCAAAAATGCATGTTTGTAAAGCACGTAGGGTGGGAGGCCTTGGTCTTCCCTGTTTTCAGCATTATTACTGGGCAGCCAACCTAAGGGCGCTAATGTATTGGTGGACTGCATGTACTGGAAAGTTTAGTGGGACCACTCCTGCATGGTTGGCAATTGAACAAGACATTCAGGAATCGTCCCTTCCCTCTCTACTTTTTGCAGAAAACAAACCTAATAGAACTTTCAAGACATGTAACCCTATTGTTTTAGACTCTCTCAAGATTTGGTATCAACTTAGAAAGATTTTAAAATTCCCTCAGACCTGTAGTCTTACCCCTATTGCTTACAATCATGCATTTACTCCCTCACGATCAGATAAAACATTTTTATCATGGAAAGATAGTGGAGTTAGAACTATAGGGGATCTTTATATAGGTAACATTTTTGCTTCATTCACGCAGCTTAGTGAAAAGTTCGGGTTACCTTCCTCTCATTTTTTCCGGTATTTACAAATACGGAACTATGTTAAAAAGAATATTTCCAATTTTGAAACGTATAAAGAACCTGAATACCTTTATTCATGCATGACATTGGAACCTAACTTGAAGGGTCTTGTCACTAGATATGTTGAATATTTGAATGATATCAGAATCCCTACAACAGAAAATCTAAAGATGACTTGGGAAAAGGACCTGGGATTAGAGATCTCAGAAGATAACTGGACTAATGCTCTTCAAGTTATCAGGTCCTGTTCCATTAACTCCAACCTCCAGCTGATCCAATATAAGGTAGTCCATAGACTACACTATTCCCGCACTAAATTACACTCAATATACCCCTCTGTATCGCCTCTTTGTATTAAATGCAAGTCCAATGAAGGTACACTGGCACACATATTTTGGTTCTGCCCAAAAATATCAAAATTTTGGATGGAGGTGTTCTCTTTTTACTCTGAAGTACTAAGGATTGATTTTCCACCTGACCCTCTTATTGCAACATTAGGCTGGGCTCCTCCCTTTGAAAACTTTAGCTTGGATCAAGTCCAGACAGTTCAATATGGAATGACTATGGCAAAAAAGGTAATATTATTGACGTGGAACAAAGAGTGTACACCTAAATTTGAGACATGGCTCACAGAGTTTTGTAATGTACTACACATGGAAAAAATTAGATATGAGATTGCAGGTAAACCAAAGAAATTTTCAAAAATTTGGAAGCCCTTTTTTGAATGTTTACCGACTGATCAATGAAAACTGATTGGTATGGAAGATTCTGTATCATAGCAATGTGAACAAAATACTAATTCTCAATAATTAGGTATGTATAGGTTTTCAATTATCCAATTTTTAATTTTTATTATTATTATTATTATTTTTATTAATCTCTTTTCCTTATTTTATCATTTTTTTCTTTTCCTTTCTCTTGTTATCTGTATTGATTTGTACTCATATGTATATATGCTCTGTATGTCATGTACATATACAGATATTTGACTGAACTTGTGGATATGTGCAGGTATAGATTTTTCATAGAGGAATATGATTAGGTATCTGTACAGTTGTGGATGTACATGTGCATATGTATCTATATTTCAAATATGTTTCTTTATTATTATTTGCTGGCATGGGGGGTGGGGGATTTGGGGTTTGTTCTTTAAAATGTGAAAAACTTTAAATAAAATATTTTTTTTAAAAAAGAAGACGAAGACCACAGCAATCTATGAGGTAACATTCAGAGGTTTAGAATAAGATTTTTATAAATACGTTACGTTTTTCTCTTTCAGAGCTCCTTTTTCTTTTTCAGTTCCAATCTTGTCCTATTCTTCATCCTGGTTGAGGATTTTTGCTGTCCTTATCCGCTTGTACGGGTTAGCTAATTCCTCCTCCATCTCTTCTGGGGTTTCTGGAAGGTACGTTAAGTAAGTTAACAATATAATGTTAACAGGTATAAATTGTTAGGTCTGGGTATATTACGTTAGCAATGTGCTAGTAATTACTAATATGATCTCGACTTGAAAAATAAAATAAGCATTTGTTTTGATGTTACAAAGCAATTTACTGATTTAACGTTAAAACAGAGCAGTAATTAGAGCACTTTAACAATAAAATAACTTAAGAAAAGTACTTTACCTTCAGAAGACGGTTGGTGACAGTTGACTGACAAGCATTCGAATCGGCGACGTGAAGCGATTCAGTTCTCAATGATTCAAATCTTTTTTCTGAAAGATTAATTTTACCAATTATAATGCAAACCACACTGTTATGCCACTAGGTGGAAAAAACAAGCGTCTTTTTAAGTGTGATAGACTATCTGTATGAACCTGTAAAGCAGATTCATTAAAACACAACTATTCTACAAACAATGAATTAATTTTCTTATAGAAAAAAGTCTATAAAGAATGTTTGTTTTAATGTGTCTACTCAAGTGCATTTTGCCAAATAATACACCCACACACATATATTTGTCATTATTAACTTAAAATATTGTAATTATTATACTTGTATAACATAGACCAATACAATATTGGCAGCAGTGTCTGATTTTGCTTTTATATCTTATTTTTTTACGTTTAATAAATGTTTATAATAATTTACTAATTAAATTTACTCTAACATTGCAGGAAACACATTATGTTTACCAATCACACTAAGACTAAACCCAACCCACTTCTTTTTAAAGGATAAAAATGAACTACAGAGTGTACTTAAACGAAGAGGCACCAGTTCCAGCTGCCACAAAAATGGCAATGGACACATAATAAAATAGATTGCTCAGGTCAAAAAGATGGAGAATCAGGGATAACAGCAACAAACATTTTAAAAGAAAGAGGGAGACATTCTGTTGAACTCATAACATGAGTTACATAAACATCATTTAACATGTGTCTACATCAGGTCTTGCAGTTTTTTTTTTTTTTTTTTTTTTTTTGCATCTAGCCAAACAGATGAGAGATTAACATTTTTAATAAATGAAAAAAAAACCTATAGAAATGAAATGTAAAAGAATACAGCTTGTTTGTTTGCATAACTTGAATGGTTTAATGTAATGGTTGATTTTTATAATTGCCTATAATCTATTCGTATACTTTAATTTATTTATGCATTTATTTTCTTATTTTTTGCTTGTTTGTTGTATTGCTTATCTGTTAGAACTCATATTGTATTGCTATCAACACCAAGTGACAGAATTTCTTTCTGTCATTCCAATCACAACAAATAACTAATGCAAGTCCTGCAGGAATTATAAAATCCTGCAGGATTTGTCACTTGCTTGGATCCATTGTAAAGCCTGTAAGAAATTCCTGCACATATCGTCAATGTGTCCTACAGGACTTTATAATTCCTGCAGGACAGCAGCTTTCCTGTAGGGAAAAAAATATCCTTCAGGATTCCTGTAAAAAGTACTGCATGATTCTAAAACCTGTAGGAATTGTCTGCACATATTGTCAATTTGTCCTCCAGGATTTTATAATTCAGGATACCAGCAGGTTCCTGCAGAAAAAAAAAGAAAAAAAAAATTCTGCAGGATTCCTGTAGGCTATTTTTGTAAGGGCCTGCACTTTTTACAAATAATCTGCAAGCAGAAAAACAGGAAACAAACCTCAAATTGTGTCAACCCTCACTGTAAAAACTAATCTATAGAATTTACCCAATAAATCTGAGGTAACAGTTTTCACAGACTTTGGTTGGGTAGATTTAATCCCATATTTTGAGTAATAACTACCTGAAGTAAAAAGTTATTAAATACGTATATTAATTGGGTAAAAAATACCTCACATTTAAATTTAACAGCTACTTATTCTGTAAAAAATATATATTTTTAAATCATAGTTTATTCATATAATTTACTTAATAACGATTACTGTTTCAGAGAAGGTAAAATGTACCTCTATAATAAAGACATTCAAATGGGTTATCAACTCAATGTTTTATTAAATAAATAAATAATCCTAAAACACACTCAAAATATATTGCAGCACAACAGCTTTACACAACATTTCAAGTAATGAACCTGTTTTATAACTCACTTATCTATTAAATGTTTCAATAATGTTGGATAATAAAACATATACCTGTTTTAGGACATCCAGATCAAAGCAGAAAAGAGAAAGGAGTACAGAAGAGCAATTTTTTTTTAAATGATAGGAGGTGAGACAGTGGAGCAGTATGTAGTGCTGTTGCCTCACAGCAAGAAGGTCGCTGGTTCGAACCTCGGCTCAGTTGGCGTTTCTGTGTGGAGTTTGCATGTTCTCCCTGCCTTTGCGTGGTTTTCCTCCGGGTGCTCCGGTTTCCCCCACAGTCCAAAGACATGTGGTAAAGGTGAATTGGGTGAGCTAAATTGTCCGTAGTGTATGAGTCTGTGTGTGAATGTATGTGAGGATGTTTCCCAGAGATGGGTTGCGGCTGCAAGGGCATCTGCTGTGTAAAAACTTGCTGGATAAGTTGACAGTTCATTCCGCTGTGGCGACCCCGGATTAATAAAGGGAATAAGCCAACAAGAAAATGAATGAATTATCGATGCTGTAAAAGGTCCCCTATGAAACTGTAAATAGTCACATAACTTGTTCGTCAGAAGATTTCAGTGGCTGAGCATCACTTCTGTGCATATAACCCATTCATAACAACCCAGTCTACATCAGCTCTGCATGACTGAAAGATTTTTAAAACATAACATTACCTGTCTAACAGAAATACTTCAGCCATGGTGTCGTCCTTCCTCCAGCGTGCAAAACTCCAATATTGATTCAGGATTTTTAAAAGTTTTGATTCTGCATTTGTTTTGACCGTGGCTTGTGTAAACGCTCATCAGTAGATCTGCGTGGACATGTGTGCAGTAGTTCAAATCTACATTTGTTCACAGTTTTTGTTCACAGGCTACTTATCAGAATTATGGGAATATTCGGCCTGATATTTTTTTAATAAGTTAAATTTTTTTTATTTATCCCTTAAAAAACTAAAGAAATGCACGTAAATACATTTAGATTTGCATTTGAGTACTGAAATTAGCATGTAAGCTAACAAATCACTCATGTTCTCATTCACAATAGAGACACAGGGTTTCTCATACAACGATTTATTTGTAGTAATGTTGGAGTTTTCACATGAACGTGTATTTAAAGGCGAGCAGTTGTCTATAGAAAGTTTAATTGTCTTCATGAAGAAAACTTGTTTCTTTTCTGAGATAAGTCCATCAAAATAAATGTGTTGTGTTTTGAAACCAAAGTCTTCATTTCTTACCCACAACACATCAAGATTTGATCAAGTCAAAATCTCATAATCTAAAACAAATCTCATCTGTCGTAACTGACAAATGGCATTGTGTAGTCTAAACAGGGCTTTAGGGAGTCTAAAAGATAACGACGAAGATAACAGAGGTAAGAATCTCTTGTCCTTTATAGGGAGTTAGGAATCATCTGATTGGTGAATCATGTTTTAGCTAATGCTGGACCAGTCGTCAACAATAATAAGCATGTGAGCCTCTCGAAAGTAGTTTATAAATAAACTTCATGTCAATGAACAGCCAAACTACATGAAAAAGCTGCCGTTTTCAATATACTCGTGTTTGTGTGGAGAAGGTCTCAATGTTGAGGACTTTGCTCTGCATTGTGAAGCTTCATGTGAGCGCTGAGGTTTATTTTTTGTTTAAAGCTCTTTCCACACTCACGGCATCTAAAACGATCCTCTCTTGAGTGAGTCTTCATGTGTTGCTTAATGTAGTCTTTGCGTGTGAGACTCTTTCCACACTGATCACATATGAACACTATGGTTCCAGTGTGACCATCCATGTGGTTCATGAGGTTAGCTTTACATGTGAAGCTCTTTCCACACTGATTACATGCAAACAGCTTCTCTCTGGTGTGAGTTTTCATGTGGTTAATGAGTGAGCTTTTACATGTGAAACTTTTACCACACTCTGTGCATGTGTAAGGTTTCTCTCCAGTGTGGATCGTCATGTGGGTGTCAAGCTTTTGTTTTTGAGCAAAACTTTTCCCACACTGTGTTTTTCCTCCATTGTGAATTCTCATGTGGCCTTTAAGGGTGCCACTTTGCTTAAAACTCTTTCCACACTGTTGGCATGTGTAGGGCTTTTCTCTAGTGTGAATTCTCTTGTGCGCTGCAAAGTTTCCTGCATAATAGAAGCTTTGTCCACACTGTTGGCATGTGTACGGCCTCTCTCCAGTGTGACTTCTCATGTGGCCTTTAAGGGTGGCACTTTGCTTAAAACTCTTTCCACATTGTTGGCATGTGTACGGCCTCTCTCCGGTGTGTATTCTCATGTGGCCTTTAAGGGTGCCAATTTGCTTAAAACTCTTTCCACACTGTTGGCATGTGTACGGCCTCTCTCCAGTGTGAATTCTCATGTGGGTCTTTAAGCTTCTCTTTTTACCAAAACTCTTTCCACACTGTTCGCAAGTGTAAGGTTTCTCCCTAGTGTGAACTCTCATGTGATCACCAAGGTTACGCTTTTGAATGAAACTCTTTCTACGCTGTTTACTGCTAAAATTACACTCAGTTTTGGATTTCCGAGGTCGTCCGAGTGATGAAGTCTTTTCAGTCAGTGTGGGTTTTTCATCAGCTGTTATTTCTTGGTGTGGCTCTTCCATTTTATTCCAGTGTTGAGTCTCTTCTTTCAGCACTATCAGGTCTAAAAAAGAAAAAAGAAAAGTGAACTTTAGTATGAAGGCACAAAGCGACAAGCATGAAATGGATCTTTCACCCAAAAATTAAAATGACCTCACCATTTACTCTGCGTCTTTTAAATATTTCCTTTCTTCTGGAACACAAAGTAAGCCAGCATGTTTTTCACAATATCTTCTTTTGTGTTCAGCAGAATCAAGAAACTCAAAGATTTAAAGCCACACGAGGAAGAGTAAATGGTGAGGCTATTTTTTCATTTCTGCGTTAACTATCCCTTTAAAGGGTTCATATTATGAACCTTTTTTACAGGATGTAAAGTAAGTCTTTAATGTTTCCAGAATGGGTCTGGGGTTTCAGCTCAAAATCAGATCATAAACCTTGCAGAATATTTCATTTTGGGGGTCAGAGGAAAACCCAGCTCTTTTTGTGCCTGTGGCTTTAAATGCAAATGATCAAATGCACTCGGTCTAGATTACTCCTGTTGTGTTCCCTCATGTGTATCTTCCACTCAACATTTTTAACTTGCTTGGAAGACCTGGTTGAGACAAATCCTGCATGTTCATAGCAATTACGTATAATTCAGCTTATATTTGTGAGTTTGCATTATTGTATATAACTTATGCAAATGTTTCCCTCTACTGGGTTGCAGCTGGAAGGGCATCCGCTGTTTAAAACATATGCTGGATAAGAATTTAATTGATTGTAGTAAAGTGGTGATCATTATTTGTTTCCTCCCTCCTTTGCAGTCAGCAGTTCGTTTCACTGCGTTACAACACTACGTTTAACCCAACAGTTATGTATAGGACTTATTAATAATTGATTGAGCCCGTTTTCCTCTGTGTTGGCGTTCTGATGCTCTTGATTAGGCGAAATTGAGTGTTGCGGTAAGTGATTTTAAAATCTTGGGATTAGCTTGCTCATGCACTCAAACTAACTTAAATCCCCTTACCATTTTACAGACCGAAAATGAGTGCTGGGTGCCGTATGACAACCTATAGCTACGTGGGAGGTTTCTAAACGACGCTGCTGCTTAGCCGCGGTTTAACTGCTGCTTAACCGCGGCTTAACTGCTGCTTAACTGCTGTTTAACTGCTGCTTTGATGCTGTTTAAGTATTTTTGGGGATGATGCTGTTTTAATGTAGTAAACATCAGTTTCCCTACACATTCAGTGCTAGGACCGTAAATTTGAAGGTTGTGGTTGACCGATTTGAATGGTCCTTGTGTTCTTTTTTTTCTTTTATTTGGGTAATTTCGCCTAGTTTTGTTAGATATATATTTATTTTTTACTTTTGTGTTAGTTTCCTTGAAATTAGTCTTTTCTAATGTGATTTCTTTCTGTTACATTGTTTTTTGTATGCTTTATTGAAATTGTATTTGTTTTTTTGTAACAGTCTTCGTGTATGTATATTCAAGACTGTTTAACTCTTTTGTGTCTTCCTCTTATATTTTGTATTTTTGGGTTGCTTCTTCAGCAGAGGGTTCATTAAGAGGGGTTGTAATCCATTAGCATTGTAGTATGTTGTGCACCCAAGTGATTGTGTGTTAGAGTGTCAGTGACCAGTTTATTAAAACTTTGTAGTAACTGGATTTTGTGTTTTCAGGAGCAGAGCACCTAAGGCAGGGTGGATTCCTGGTGGAGGTCTTTCTTGCACGTGTGCTGTGTGTATGCACTGTGTGTGTGTGTGTGTCACAGGTCTTGGTGGTATTGCTGTGGAGGCCTTGTTGTGCCCTTATTCTCTGCTGTCACGTCTCAGCTCCTGCACTCCTAAATCCAGGTGTTTTAGTGTGTGCGTGTAGTGTATTTTTAATAGATGGGTTTTATTGAATTTAAACAGTATATACATTGTCCCCCTTTTTGATGCAATTTTGAAAAAAAATAAAGTTTGTATGTATTTTTTCCAATCCACGTCTCTTGCCATTTACTGCAAGCTTACCTGTGTTGCCTTTTATAATATAAAATATAGGTCCCTGGCCATATTCCAGGGTGGCGTAGTCGTGCTAGCTGTTGAACATTATTGAACCCCTTGGTTATGCCACATGTAGCTATGGAGGTAATAAAATCTGCCTTGTGAACAGCAGATTGACAATTTCAGAGGCACACGGAGAGAGAGTTGGGAAATAGCAGATACATGTATTGAACGAAGGTTGTGATAATTATGCCTGCAGCATACCTCCCGTGCTTTGCGAGTGTTAGTAACAACAGGAATTAGTTAACACATAATAAAAGTGCAATGAAAACAATAATAAGTGCAAAGATTAAGTAAAATAAATAAATAAAGTACTCAGGTGCTTTGTCGGTGTCTTTGCTCGGTGGAGTCGCACAGGTAGAGTCAATGGTCTTTACACTCGTCGGTCTTCACACGCAGTGAGACTAGCTGCTTATATACACCCCTGAGCGCTTGCTGATAGAATTCAGCTTGACATGCCTCAAGAGTTCCCACAATACAACAACAGAAACTGAGCCGAGGGGTGCAAAACCGACCGTGATCCACACACAAGCTCTTACAGTAACCAAGGAAACTTTGAGTAATCTTTCTAGCACTACACACAAACAACTGAAAACAAGTCTAAATGTACTTACACGCTGCTGGTCTCATTGCCAAAGTGCTTCTCCTTATGAGGTTGAACAAGCCATCCTACTTCCCTTACTTACTTACATTGTCTATCCATCCATCTATTTATTCATTTTGTTTAGTAAATGTGTTATTTTTGAGGCTGACCTCAAAAAAATATAATAATTTTACTGCCAGAATTTTAGGTGCAGGCTAGGACTGTCTCTGCCAATGGCAGATAACGTTGTTTTTTTGGCTTCATAGGACATGGACCTTCAGCATGCAGTGGGACGGTTTGCTGCTGAGTGTGACATGGCAGGGAAATAAACAGCACCTCTAAGTCAGAAACCATGGTGCTTGACTGGTAAAAAGGGGGCCATCTTTAGTTTGGAGAGTATCTGCGTTTTTTTTTTTTTCATGAAAAATGGAATGTGAGATTAAAAGATGGATCAGTGGAGGAGTAGCAGTAATGCATTTGATGTGATTGTCTGTTGTGGTGATGTAGCTGAGATGAAAGGCAATGTTCTAAATTTACCACTCAATCTAGGTTCCTACTCACATCTATGGTTATGACTAAAAGGACAAGATCTCGGTAACAACCGGACACATTTTGCAAAATGTTATGACCTGCTTGTTTGAGTTGCACCATAAAAGTGAGATGAGACAACAAAATAGCCTGAATGCAAATGATTTATTATAAAATGTAACTCAGAACAATCAATCAAAGCAACCAACAAATTTCTAGGCATAATAATGAAGATAAAGAACTTATGATATAATCACAACAACACTTTAACTACATAATATAAGTAATGCAAACCAAAACCATAAAGTTAAAGAGTCAATGAGATGGCAGGTCTTGACATGTGGACTCCTGAGTAGCCACAGCGTCCAGGGGTAGCTAGCACAACAACTTTTATATACCCATTGATGAGTAATGCAGGCATCCAATCAGGATTCACCACATATTCCAATCTGGAGTCTTGGGATTATCACAGTGTATTAATATTGTAAAACTAAATACTTGTCGCTCTGCCAAAATCATCAAATATTCATCAAGTTTGTATTCTACTCAAAACAGTAAATGTAGTAAACTAGAAAGAATTTTGAATCTAAAAGTAAAGAAACTTTACTAATAAATAGATGATTTGTTTCTCATTCAGGGAGTCAGACAAAGAACATCATCGAAAACAACACTAGCTACATGAATACACTGAAGAGTAGAGTACAGATGTATCCGCACCTGTACAATCACTTGCAAAAAGATTTTAAGCAGCAGAGATGCTGTTTACCAGATGTTTATGAAACTGTTCTTCTCTCAGTTGCCATCATTGTGTTTACAGTAAACGCAAGGAGCGCAACACATTTCTACAAAATTTTCACAGAGGCACAACAAACACACAGACGCAGGGGAGAAAGACAGTGACTGTTTACATGGACATCAGTAACTGACTGTTTAATGACAGTGGAATGTTTGATATCGCACATTGTATAAGAGAAAAAAAAACTGCATTTCTCGGTAACTGAGATGCACTCAGTATGTCAGAAAGCCATGTGCTTGTGTAGACTATCCTGTCAAAAAACGCGTTTACATGTTTACACACAGAGAGCAACATTTACAGCAGATCCTTCAGTCCATAATATTGTAGTGATATTAACGAACTGACTTTAAACAATTCCTCTTCTCCCACTTGTTTTGGCAACCCAACTAGTCGTCTCTCTGTCGTCTGAACACTGTTTCAGGTAAAGCAGTCTTTAAAGCTATTATACATATTAATGAAGTTGCCCCGAATACACAATAGAGCGCACTGATTGGTTTGAACAAAGTCTTTCTCATGAATAAATGCAGTACACTCAGAGACGTCATGAAATACTCCCAGGTACAGACAGACAGTCTACATGCTGGAATACACGCAAGGAAGTGTATGGGTAGAAAAGTCCAGTGTGACCACGGCTTAAGTGCATGTGAATGGTTTCTTTCCAGTGTGGATCCTCATGTGTTGATTAAGGTATGATGAACGGCTGAAACTCTTCCCACACTGAGTGCATGTGAATGGTTTCTCTCCAGTGTGGATCCTCATGTGTTGATTAAGGTATGATGAGCGGCTGAAACTCTTCCAACACTGAGTGCATGTGAATGGTTTCTCTCCAGAGTGGATTCTCGTGTGGTGTTTAAGGTGTGATGATTGGCTGAAACTCTTTCCACACTGAGTGCATTTGAATGGTTTCTCTCCAGTGTGGATCATCATGTGTAGAAAAAAGTTTGATGATTTGCTGAAACTCTTCCCACACTGAAGGCATGTGAATGGTTTCTCTCCAGTGTGGATCCTCATGTGTTGATTAAGGGATGATGAGCAGCTCAAACTCTTCCCACACTGAGTGCATGTGAATAGTTTCTCTCCAGTGTGGACCCTCATGTGGTAATTAAAGTGTGATGAGCTGCTGAAACTCTTCCCACACTGAGTGCATGTGAATGGTTTCTCTCCAGTGTGGATCCTCATGTGTAGATTACGGGACCACGATAAGCTGAAACTCTTCCCACAGTGGGTGCATGTGAATGGTTTCTCTCCAGTGTGGATCCTCATGTGTTGATTAAGGGATGATGAGCAGGTGAAACTCTTCCCACACTGAGTGCATGTGAATAGTTTCTCTCCAGTGTGGATCCTCATGTGTAGATTACGGGACCACGATAAGCTGAAACTCTTTCCACACTGGGTGCATGTGAATGGTTTCTCTCCAGTGTGGATCCTCATGTGAATCTTAAGAATGTATTTTCTTCCAAAACTCTTTCCACACTGAGTGCAGGTGAAACGATTCTTGTCTCTCCTTTTTAAAATACCATCAGTCTGTAAAAAAGTTTTTTCCTCAATTTTGACATGATGTTCCTCCTGTTTACTCCCCTCGTTTTCTTCAATTAGGTCTGAAATTAAAAAAAATAAAACATTAGTTTTCATTAAGTCTTTTCATTAAGTCTTAAAGGGCACCTAGGTTACCCCTTTTTTTCAGATTTAATACAAGTCTTTTGCGTCTCTAGAATGTGTATATAAAGTTTCAGATCAAAATACCCATCAGATTTTTCATTATACCTTTTACAAGATGCTGTTTTATACTGATTTCCAGCAGGGGGTGGTTTTGTCGTACTGCGCCTTTAAGCCAAGTTCTGCCCGCCCACTGTTTCTACATGCCTCCTCCCTCAGCTGCGTCAGACAACAGACAGACTTAAAGGAAGAAGGTCTCACGTAGCGTTTGTGAGATACTACAGTAAGAACTAACCTTTACTAATCGGTATTGTGAAGTTGCATTGATGAGTCACACACACAATATCGTTACAAAGTTAACGCGCGTGCGCGCACACACACACACACACACACACACACACACACACACACAGATACACACGCAGGCAGGCAGACAGACAGACAGAGCGCTCTTAGCTTAGTTAAGGCTAACCTCAAGTACTGTGTGGATATCTGTTATGCTAATGTACAAAATAAACCTGATTTAACTTCCACAAACCGGGATTGAAGCGTCTTCTTTTATAATTGTTCTGACACGCGGCTGTGCTGATGAAGTAAAGCTGAAGTAAAACGCTGTAATTAATTACACACATACTCTGTTTTAAAACACTTTAAACATGTGAAACTTACTCTTAATCACATTTGATGATGATTGCTGATCCTAGCGAACAGAACAGACCTTTTATTACCGGTTGCTTTGCGTATGTCTGCCTGGTCTTGTTGACATATACACGACTACCGGAACATGTTAATGCGCGCAGCTGTCAATCAATTCGGTTGGCGGGGGAATCGCACACCTACGTAATGGTGCGATCAATTTGAAAACAGCTCCAATTGGCCGACCCTTTTTTTGTAGCTAAATTGAAAAAAAAGTACTGGGTGTGTTCATATCACCCCAGTATGACGGTCTATACACTATACCAACACACAGATCTGTCCAAACAGCTTGAAAAGTAGATTTTTTACCATAGGTGCCCTGTAAGTCATCCTTATTTATCTAGTGCTTTTACAATGTAAATTGTGTCAAAGCCACTTAACATAGTAGTTAAAGTAAATTTAAACTGTCAGTCCAGTTTTCAGAGTTTCTTACATAATTGATCATAAAAGTCATTTTGGTCATATTGATCAGACAGAGATATGAAAGCTGTAAATGGCCTATTTTTATTCCTATATATTCACAATTACAACAAAATGTTTTTCTAAAATGTGTAAAGCAGACAGGGAATACTTGTATATTCTGTGCCTGACTGGTAAACACACCAGAAAAAAAAGTTATTGGGTAACAGCTGAACAAACAGCTGAATTTTTGCCTTGCAGACATGAGACATGCCTGTCAGCATCTGCATAAAGCAGGGGTTCTCAACCTTTTGCAAGCTGGGCCCCCCCAAAGCCGGTTTATTGCAGCTAGGGCCCCAGTGACTCAGAGAGGGTACAAGGACCTTAAATTTTTGAGGCTTGCTTAGCTTCTCGAAGAGAAATCAAACAAATGAGCGCTTTCTAAATTCTATGGGCACAGCACACACAAATAAACTAAATTGACATACTGCAGTTATATTTTGAAATGTGTTTTTTTTATATATTTATAACATTTGAATACAGTTCAGCAACATACATCACACAACCTGACGACAAAGGGAGCTGACAATTGAACATCACTAAATTTACCATCATCTTAAGATTGAAAATTTTACACTGACTTCATACAGGGTTTATACAGACACAGCCTAATGAAAATCAAAGACTTTTAGGCACTTTTTCCAGCATCTACTTTTATTGTTGAAACTGACATGCAATGTATTGAACACCTGAAATGTATTTTCAGCAACCCATAAAAACATTGCATAGGAACTATTAGCAAATTATTGTTATAGTTAAATAAATGAGGTAGCCTTCCCAGTATAAAATAACAGTAGCAGACCTAACTTTATAGCTACAGCTCAGCAGAGTCAGCACAGGTATAAAAACAGGTGGTTTTATTTCTGATGAGAATATTTATTGTTGTCAGACTTCACTCTCACATAAATACACATAAATAAATCAATCAAAACTCACAGCTAATCAGGATAGCCTGTGCGTGTAGGGGGAGAGTCAGAGGAGGGGAAGGTCCGTAAAAATTAGCATAAAAAAGGGAGTGTCAGTTTTGGGCACGTGCTGATTTTCACAGAGGCAAAACAAACACACAGACGCAGAGGAGAAAGTCAGTGACTGTGTTTACATGGACATCAGTAATCGAATTATTTGCCAAATTATTAAATGGTGGATTTTAATTGCAGTTTGGCTCTTTCATTCAGGAATTTCATTCGTGCCCGGTGACAAACGAGATATTTGATTCGAGGAATTGCTGGAAGCGTGTATCTTTCATGCAATGTATGTTGCAAAAAAAAAAATCCTTCACATTTCTCTGTAACTTAGATGCACTTGGTAGGTAGTGTCAGAAAGCCATGTATGTTATTCCTGTCACAAAATGTGGGTGTAAGTTTAATTGTGGTGCTATCATGTTTACACTCGGGAGAGCAGCATCATTTATCGTACGGTAAACTTTATTAACTTAGAAACCATTTGACTAAGGTCTGTCTTTAAACACTGAAAGAGTACTGCTGACGAACTAACATTGCCTCTGAATAAACAAACAAAAACCACTGGTCGCTCACTTAACACATACTGGAGCTCTGTCTTTTATTAAAGGAGACGAGCAGCAAATCTGGATTTCACCATTTTCAGATGAGAAAAGCTCTCGGGTAAAAAATGTTCCTTAGACACACGTTTCTGTCACGCGTTGCGTGCAGCATAATCCACACGTGAGTCCAGCTACGCTATCATAGAGGGAAAATAAAAACAAAACCTTCACTGCAGCAAATTATGAAACGCAACACTGACGACCCGAATCTCCAAATATTTCTTGTTCTCCCACTTGGCAACACAACGTGGCGTCTCTCTGCCGTCTGAACACTGTACAGGTACAAACAGTCTTCGAAGATATCATGCACATTAATTAGGTTGCACCGCATACACAATAGAGCGCGTTGATTGGTTTCAACCAAGTCTTACTCATGAATGAATGCAGCACACTCAGAGACGTCATAAGGTACTTCCAGGTAGATGTTCAGTCTGCACGCTGGAATACATGCTAAGATCTCATGGCCGTGACGGAGCTTAAAAATTCATTTTAAACCGGAAGTACGAATTTGCTCAAAATAACGCAAAAACAACCAATTTTCACTTTTTAGTGAAATATGTGTGCCCTAATAGTGTTTTTAGCAGTGTGGGACACATATACGACTGTCAACAACTCAAAAAATGTGTTTTGTTGTTTCGTGACCCTTTAATGTCAGAAGTAGAGTATGGTGGTATTGTTATTTTGGACCATTGTCCAGTCTCACTAAAACTATGTTTTCCAGGCAATGTAATCCCCCAATGTACATGGCGGTTTAACTCAAGACGATTGGCAGATGACGATTTTGTAAAATTTATTGATGCTCAAATAGATTTCTACTTTGAGACAAACGAATCCCCAGAGATAAGTTAAAGCATCCTATTGGATACTCTGAAAGCATATATAAGAGGACAGATTATTTCAGATCAACGTAGTGCAAATAAAACAATGTCAAAACGGCTTACAGAGATTATGAATAAAATACAATGGATCAGCTACACTCAACATCACCTTCTGAATAGCTCCATAAACTTCTTCTGCAAGTGGAATATGACTCCTTGACAAGTGAAAAGGCGTTATGAACTAGCTGGCAGGTTATTGTGTTACCAACTGAAATGATCCTCAGCAGTTGGTTTTATAGGTGCAGCTCTGAGGTAAACAAAACTGAAAGTAATGAGGGTTTTTACTTTAATTTTTTGGAATTACCATCTGTGATTCAGATCAGTTGGCATCAGAAGGAAAATAACACCTTCTGAAATTGAAAATGCAATCCAAAAAATGAACACCAGAAAATTGAAAACTCAATCTGGCCCTGGTGGCTTCCCAGCTGAGCTTTATAAGAAGTTTACTGTCACGCTTACACCCCTGTTGTGCAAGGTATTTGCTGAAGCTCTTGTCTCGGAATCACTCATCCTCTTTATGACATCGGCTGCTATAACAGTACTTCTTAAAAGGTAAAATGATTTATTTAAATGTGAATCTTATCGTCCGATCAACTTAATCTGCTGTGATTATAAGATCCCGGGGTGTTTCTAGAAAACCTAGTAAGAGCTTGTTTGTCAAGCCAAGATGTGTCTGATTGCCGTCGGAACTAAACTTTGCAGGACACCGGACCTCCATGACTGAGTTTGGACATGCCTGCTCTAGGGGAACGAGACAGGGCTACCCTCTGTCCCCTCTGCTTTTTGACATTGCCCTTTAACCTCTTGCAATCATAAAGAACTCAGATAGCTTGCAAAGAGTTTTCAGAGAGGGACAAGAACATAAGTTCCTGCTATATGCTGATGATCTTCTTTTTATGTCAAATCCAGATACATGTATTTCAAAAGCTCTTACAATAATTTCAGAACTGGCAAATGTTTCTGGATACATAGTCAATCTAGCCAAGTGTCTCCTTTTCCCTATCAATGATAGAGCACAGCAAATGTCCTTCCAATCCTTTCCATTTTCAGCAAGTCCTGATAAATTTGTATATCTGGGTGTGAGTGTGACACGCAAATATAAGGATTTGTTCAATAATAATTTTAAAACAACATTAGACAAAGCCAAATGAGACATGGCATGGTGGTCAATCCTTACTTTATCTTTGGATGGGAAGATCAATTCCATTAAAGTGGCAATACTACCAAAATTTCTGTTTCTATTTTTAGACTGTGCCTGTTTTGTTTTTTTGTCAAGTCATTTTTCAAGAAGTTGATTAACATATTTTCTGGACTATAAGATTCTACTTTTTCCCTAGGTTTTGACCATGAGGCTTATATAAAGAAGCTGCTATTCTGTGGATTTTTCTTCCACCGCTAGGGACGCTCTGATCGGAATTACTGGTAGAATAAAAAAAAAGATAGACGAAAAATCAATGCAAAGAAAAATAGACTGCGCTACTTTTTCTTTAGCAGATAGAACACGCATGACAAATTACTAACTGGAAACTATATTCAAATCCTTGCCCCTTCATCATGGAAACCACACAAAGAAGTTCATATGATGCAAGTTAAGTTGAAGGCCATCGGACTTGCTACCCAGGAAGGAAACTGCGCTGCTGCACGCAAGCTTAGCGTCAACGAATCTATGGTGAGGTGTTAGAGGCGGCAACGGGAAGAGCTCATGCAATGCCAAAAGTCAAGAAAAGCTTTCAGAAGACATAAAAGCAGTTGGCCTGAACTTGAAAATGTCCTGGAAGACTTGGTGAACACACAGAGAGCATATGGCCGAGGTGTGTTCACTGTACAGATCAGACTGAAAGCCAAAACAATCGGCTTCAAAATGAACATTGAAGGTTTCAAAGCTGGGCCGTCATGGTGTTTCAGATTTATGAGACGTACCTGTCCAATAGAGCACAGACCACTCTGTTAGCAACTCCCTCCTGACTATCAGGAAAAAGTTGAAAACTTCCATAAATTCGTTGAAACAAAGATAAAAGAGAACTCCCGGACCAGACAACATCAATAATATGGATGAAGTACCTTTGACGTTTGATCTGCCTCTGACCAGGACTGTTAACAAGACAGGTGCATCATCCGTGTTGTTGAAAACAACTGGCCATGAGAGAACGCACTTCACCTGTGTTCTGACATGCACGGCATCCGGACAAAAAATTCCACCAATGGTGATTTTTAAGCACATAACTATGCCCAAAGAACAACTCCCAAAAGGTATAGTGGTCAAAGTTAACGCCAAAGGTTGGATGGTGGAAGGCCTAATGAAGGAATGGTTAACGAAGTGCTACGGTAAGCCGATTTTTTTCACCGGAAAAAAACGCTGCTTGTTTTGGATAGCATGAGGGCCCACATCGAAGATTCTGTGAAAGCAGCGATCAAGAAAACAAACTCCATTACAGCTGTGATTCCTGGAGGTACAACAACGTATTTGCAGCCACTTGACATCAGTGTGAATTGGGCATTTAAAAGGTGCACTCTGGGTTAAGTGGGAGACTTGGATGACAAGTGGTAAAAAGTCTTTCACAAAAACTGGCCGCATGCAAAAAGCATTATTTTCTGATGTCTGTCAGTGGATCCAAACAGCGTGGAGTGCTGTCAAAGAATCCACCATTACCATTGGGATCTGAAAGGCTGGACTGCTACGCGAAGAGAGCGGTGCACTTTCAGAGCTAAATTTACTAGAGGATGAAAGCAACACAGAGATCGAGACTGATGGAGACAAATGTGATGAAGCGCTTCTGAGGCTGTTCAACTCCGACACTGAAGAAGATGAATTCATGGGTTTCAGCAAAGATGATTAAAGTGACTTGTGGTTTCAAACACAAGAGAAATAAAGGTGAATAAATACCGTTTTTTAATGTTCTGTTTTTATCAGCAAAGTTGCTGCCGTGTTAAAAGGCAATGTTCAGAAAGAATCTGTTCAGGTACATACATACATGTACAGTTTCAGTACAAAATCGTTCTGTACATGCAGTAAATTTCAAATTTTTCAACATAGATATCTGCGGCTTATAGCTCAGTGCGGTTTGTATAACTTTTTTTTTTTTTTTTAAATAGCGCGCATGTGGCTTATATACAGGTGCGCTCTATAGTCCAGAAAATATGGTAATTGTATTTTTACATTTCTCTAGGATAAGAAAATTCCTTGCATAAGAAAGGAACTCTTGGAAAAAAGAAGGAAGAGAGTGGATTGCCAATGCCAAATTTCTGCTCCAATTTTGTTAAATCCATTGTTCCCCCCCTCTCTTATAGATTCAGCGTTCCAATGATGATCTAGGAAGGGAGTTAACTGTGATAAGAACCTGTTAAAAGATGCCATATTTATCTAATTTCAACAGTTAAGAACAGACATTGAGATTCCACACTCTAATTTTTTAGGTACCTTCAGGTCTTTGGTTTCGTTAAAAAAACTTCTCTCCTTCACTGAACCAACCAAAAGCATGCTGTATAGATGAATTGGTAAACATGAACCCATATCAAAAAGGTGTAATGTCCATGTTATATGAAGTGATCCAAAGAACTGCCTCCACTTCCCTAAATCGTATAAAGCAAAACTCGGAAGACCAACTGGGACTAGAAATATCAGATACAGCCTGGCAATATGCCATAGAACTGGTACACTCATCTTCTGTATGTATTAGACATGGTCTTCTTCAGTTTAAGGTGCTTCATAGGCTTCACCTATCTAGGCGCAAGCTGGCAAAAATGTATTCAGGGTCAGATTCATCTTGCCCCAGATGTGGTTTGGAGCCAGCAGATCAAAGTCATATGTTCTGGGGATGCCCTAGATTACATCATTTTTGACCAATATTTTTAGATAATTTTCATCTAAATGTAATAAAGATATGGATCCTAATCCTTTGATCTCAATTTTTGGTACAGTGCCAGAAGAAATGTACCTGTCAGCTAATCACGTCGAAATCATTGCCTTTTCTTCTTTACTGACCAGACACCTGATTCTTCTCAGGTGGAAAAAGACGAACCTGCCATCCCACAATCATTGGATATTAGAAGTGTTATCACATCTTTAACTCGAGCACCTTAAGTACACCATCCGAGGCTCTACAAAAAAAGTTTTATGAGGTTTGGCAGCCTTTCCTATCCTACACTGAACGCTCAGGGGTTATTATATCCTAAGTGAGAGTTTATCCCTAATTTCCTGATTTGTTTTACCTATTTTTATTTTTCTCTTTTTCCCTTTTTCTTTATGGGGTATGAGTATGTCTGTAGCAATGTACCATGTTAATTTGTTGTTTAATTTGTTTGTTGTGGAAAAATCGTAGACTTTTGAAAAATCAATAAAAATATTTGAATAATAAGAATGTAAGCAGTACTAAATAGTTTTTTGAACAAGTAATAATCCCATTAATCTAGTTATAGTACATGTTCCTGTTGAAGGTCTGTGAATTTAAGCTATTTATTCATTAAAGAAGGACAAGCCATTCTCATACGTGACTTTGTTCTTTGAGTGACTGAAATGTAGGCAATAGCTATGTTTCCATCCAAAAATGCAAATTAAATTTATTTGCAAAACTGGAATATCACAAAAAATATTCAAATAAATTAGCGTTTCCATCCAATGAATCAAAGAAAACAAAATCGTCACTTCCTGATTAACTAGCGTGAAATATCAACAGTAAAAGCAGAATTTACTGCAGTAGGAGAAGCTACATGAATCTTTTCTTTATTTAATAAAAGACTTTCACATCAGAGGATAATGCCGACACACAATGAACACGTGGTGGCGTTTGAAGCAATGAGATGTGGAGAACAGACGCTCTTGACTCGCTCCAGACACTCTGGAGGTCATTAATAATATAATAACATTAATACTTAAACGGTTGAGGTGTTTTAGAATGATCAAAACAGCATTTCTCATATTTTTTAAATGTCTGGGTAAACAGACACTTTTTCCACTTCGAACACAAAACATTTTCTATTGAGAAACTTTTTAAATAATTTGGAGCAGTAAACATGTCAGGCATGTCATTCAATTGAATCCTTGACTTCTGCTGTCTTCTTTTGTTTCAAAAACACAGATTTCTTTAAAATTTGAAACAGCATCTTTGGATATCTTTTTTGCTGGAGATACTGTTGTCCTGAAAAACTTGTAAAAAAAATGTAAAAAAAAAAAAAAAACTTACATATACAGATGAACGGTACAGCAGAAAATATTGGCGGTTTTAAAACCTTGACTTTTTCAAACTGCGGCATACCTTGAAAGCGATTATTGTCCTACACCTCAGCAGCACAACACTGTTTTTAGGATCTAAAAATGTATTCTTTAAAAAAAAAATCTCAAGCAAAAAGATTCCAATTTCAATGTCTGCTGGTACTTGAAGAATATGGTCAATATTCTGATGAACTTTACACTCAAATGTTTGCATATCATCAGCATGTTGTAATCCATTTCTTAAGCAACAAAAGTCATTTTAGACTAGTTTGTTGGCCAGTTGTAGTCAGTACAATGCTAAACGTTATTGTTCCACTATAATTTTGTTTTGTCTCACGTCGTCCCGCAACAACAACATATAGTTTAGAATACAATATTTTATAATAATTAATTAATTTAGTGTCCATTTCATTCAGCATATTTTAAATTAGGGGCATCCACATTTTCTGACATACTTTAAATCAGGGTTTCTACAGGTGTCACCAAGTTAAATTTAAGACTAAAGACATTTTTTAAGACCATTGTGAATGAAATTTTAGATTAAGGAATTTTTCAAATGCCCCAGATGAAAAAGATTTTTATTTGTCCTATCAAAAAATATAATATAAAATATTTAATAATAAAATAATAAAATAATAAATCAATAATAACAATAACAATAAAATATTTTACATATTTCTTAGCAAAAGATCTTAAACATTGTGTAAAAACAAGAGAGCTCTACTTGGATCCACACTTTTTTTTTCCAAAATAAACTTTCTTTAAAATAAAAAACAAATTCACAAATGTTTTACTAACTATAATAACTATACTAAACTATATTATAACTATAATAAACTACATCTATGCACAACAATCTGTCCAGGTCGATGTCCTCAGCAGAAAAACCATAGAGCACGTTTAAACAAATGAAGCACGAAAATAATTAAAGCATTATGAGAAATAGAGTTAAAATGACCTTTTTGAATGAAAGGTTAAAGGTTTTATTGAGATGGATTGTTGGTGATTGTATGGGTTTCGGCCAGATTAGGTAGCAAAACATGAAAAAAGGAAAATGAAGACTTGTTTTAAAAAGATTTAAGACCTACAACACAATCTTTCAGTAAATTTAAGACTTTTTAAGGCCTAAACTTTTAGGTTTTTGAATTTCAGACATTTTAAGACCCTGCGGCTATTAAATAGGGAATAGCCCTGATAATTAGTTATTATAATAATGATGATGTAATTGTAGATACTGTCTGTGAGAACTAGTAACAACTACTACAAACAAGTTTAAACCCATAAAGAAGTTGGTGAAAAAAGGGAATTGTGATCAACGTGACATATGCAAATGGAAAGTACTAAGCCAACACCATCACTGTAATAGCAGATGATCTCTTCTATGGGAATACTGTAGGTCAAATATCGTCAGCTCAGTTAAACTTTTTTAATTTATTGTTTTTATTTGTTTTATATAGTGCCAGTGCTCAAGGACGCTTTACAAACAGTAGGAGAACAAGAAAAGCAATAACCTTAAGAAGGAAGAGAAAATTGGGAGACTAATAATACATAAAATAATGACAAAAGACACGAGAACAAGTTACAAATGAAACTCATTCCTTTTTTTCAATGAGTGCTTATGTGCATTTAGGGGAACTAGGCAGCACACTCAGGGCTGCAAGATGGATTTAATTTAGTATTATTATTAAAATATATCTGAATGAGGATCAAATGACTGAGTTGGTGTTTGAGAATAAAAACCAACCTGTTTGTTCCTGCAGATCTTCCTGTTTGACTGTGAATGTTTCTTCAATCTTCACATCTTCACTCTCCTCTTTAATAAACGCCATCTTTATAACAGTGTGGAGATCAGTCGCTTCAGCAGCAGTTTTTCTGTGTTTAGACACTTTATCCTGTTTAAAATGAACAACACAATAAAAAAATGTCCTGTTTAAAAAAAAATAAAACAATGAACAGAAACAAAATAACTTCTCTTCAACACTTGCTTCAACAGTTTCCTTATATGAGAGTCATTAACAAACAGAAATCAGGTAAGTCTGAGCAAGAAACAATAGACACAAATGAGCAGATTAACACTAGTACTCCATTTCTTATATATAGTGATGTATACTTCGAATAGAATGACATTATGCTATTTAATGAATTAAACCTTCATTAAAACACTTATTACACACTTTACTGTTGCTTTATTCAAACTTTAACAAATGTTGTTAATTATTTTCTTTGTTTTATTTATTTTATTGTCTGCTTACAGCAACGCTGTAGAACTTATTTGCACAAGACAAGAATTTACTCTTGGGAACAAATAAAGTTTATCCTATCTTATTCAAACAATAGACCTTACTGTGAGTAAAATAATACTTCTTTGTATAAACGGTTAAAATAATATTGTCAACAGCAGGTACATTTAGCATTAAACGAACAACCTGAAATTTTAATCAGTCGGTTTTCATCTGTGTAAAAGCTTTAAAAACAAACCTTTCTCCAGTTGAATCACAGTGTGGGAGCGGCGCAGCCTTATGACATCACACCACCATGCCACAATAAAAGTCTTTTTTTCCCCCATTTATTCTTTATCATGACTTATTGATACATTTCTCCCTCGTTTTCCACTTTACACTTTATCTGCTTTCTGTTTTGTACTTGTAAGACCATCATTACTTATGTTAATTGAATAAACCCATTTACCCCCACTAGATCTTTGCCTTCAGGTAGGTTGGAAAGAGGTTGCATTTTCTTTTAAACGATTGCATTTCTTCATCCATAGCTTTAACCCATTTACTTGCATTCACTGATGTTACCACCTCTTTGTATGTTTGAATGGGGAAACATCAAATTCTACAAAATTGCCTGCCAGGTTCCAACCTATATATGTAATAGGTTGAAACTTTTTTATAACTAAATAAACAAACAAAAAAACTAAACAGTTGTAAAGAAGCTTTTTAAAATGACTGAAGAACTTAATACAACGTTGAACAGTGCAACGTTGTTTAGATTTTACAATTTATAAGTGAGCATTTAGATATTATTTGAGTGTAAATTCAGAATGTGCAACTTACCTTTTCAGTCTTCAATGAAGAAGTGGGATGAGAAAAGGCATCAGTGGGTTTTTCTTTGTATGTTGTTGTTAGTAATAATCCCAATGTAGGAATCTACAATCGTAGTTTGTCCTCCAAAGTTGTTTTCTTATAGCAAAATAAGCCAATGAAGATTCTTTTAGGAACCCAGAATATATAGATGCAACCCTGCTGAGATACTGGATCTGGAATGTGATTGGATAAGACTCAATTGGCCCCCATTAAAGCTGGTATAAAGATGCAAATGAGCAGTGGGGAGCAGTGAAGACTCAAGACACATACAGTGGGGGATGGGAAGTTCAGCAGCTTTACAAACCAGTTTTACAGAGAAATAATGATGTATTGGGAAAATAAGTTGACTTTAGCCATCTTCATTTGTTTAGCTGCTATTGTTTTATAGTACTATTGATGAAAGCTTTTTTTTTAATTTTGGTTGCTGCATTTTGTAGTTACTGTTGATACACTTATGATATGTAACACATTTCAATTAATTTTTTCCCAAGCCTGGTTAAAAGGTAATGCAAGAGTTGTGTGTTGTTTTTGTAGAAGTTTCTCAGAGTTGCTTGGCTGAAGTCTTTGTGTAAAGATGCAAATGAGCATTGAAAACTCAATCCATACCGATGTCTCAATACACACAACTACATTCACTTATATAATAGTTATAGAAGATGTATACTATTATACTGTGATATATTATCATTCGTTGAAAGGAACAATTTATAAACTTCACATTGAGGTTTTATTTGTGTAAAGGTCAGTCAATATATTGACATAAGCTAACTATTAGCAGAGTTTTAGTCATTTATTTATTACTAAACTTGTTCTTTATGTGAGTTTAGACTCCTTTATTTATCTTAAAGCACATGCAGCTTATTACTGGCTTCTGGAAGACTGTAAACACTTTATGTTTATAAATTGTAACTATCAAAATGTAACTTGTTTCTGTGCCAATTTTGTTTTCTTTCCTTCGTTTTTTAGTTGAACAGAACATGTGTAAGCAGCTCAGCTTTCCCGAAATCCTCTTATTCACCTGGTATGTATTAAAGATGTTTTTCTCTCTATTTATTACTTGTGTTTGTGCAAACAAATATGCATAGACATTCACAGAAGCATATATAAGATACTCTGACAAAACCTTTTCCTTTTAACACAGTAAAGCTATCACATACTGTGATGCATCTAAATATTTATAATTAGAAAATAATTACATCACTAGTAAATTTATTGTATAGGCAGTTTATACAGAATAATTCAACGACTAGAGTTCACTTTCATATCTACACAATGCAGAACTTTTAGTGTGATTAACCTTATTTTTTTCACTATGGTGTATTTACAGTGGTGAACATAACATAAAACAACAACTGTACTTACTCCTGTAACTTGTTTGCAACAATGAATTTAAAATATCTGCGTCACATAGTCATTTAAATAAATGGATCATCATTGTGTGCGGTCATCTTTATTAATAGCTGCCTGATCATTAACTGAATAGGACCATTTAACATATAAGAAACCCGTTAACAGGTATAGCTCTTCATGCCAATACCAACTTGACAGACTATTACATGAACATATTACATGAACAGGACCTGCCTAACATCTCTTAAGACAAATAAGCATAGTGTCTATAACAATACATGCTTGATTGCCCAGATCAATACAGTCGCTACATCTGAATGGTGCTTTTTCACACATTTTAAAAATAACAACTATTTGTAAGCGAAGTTCTTATCCAATACCATTTTAATACCTCAAATAATTATACATGTGAGGCATCACAGTGGTGCAGTAGGTAGCACTGATCGCCTCACAGTAAGAAGGTCGTTGGTTTGAGCCTCAGCTGGGTCAGTTGACATTTTTGTTTGTGTGTTCCCCCATGTTTGCATGAGTTTCCTCCAGGTGCTCTGGTTTCCCCCAAGTCCATAGGAACTGTTGAACCATACAGTGGCTGTTTTTTGCCCCTGTATTCTCTTTATTTGCATTCAGCAGAAACAGTTTTGAAATTAGTAGAGGATGAGTAAATGACAGAATTGTAATTTTTATGTGAACTACCCCTTTAATGCTTATGTAAGTAAAGGTAAATTAAATATTACTACAGATATTGCTAAAGAATGGCAGGAAACGTGGAACACAGATAATAAGAGACAACAATTCATGTGAAAAAAGAAACCCTAAATAGGCTTATGAAGTTGTAGAAATAGAAGAGGTCATAATTATGAGGATGAGATTTGGACTCAGATATTAATAGAAAGTGTTGTAGATATACAAGTCATTATAAAGTGGATTAAAAAAAAGTTAAGAAAATGTTTAGATTTAAGGTTTGTGAGAGAGAGAGCAGACAAAGTGTAAAGTGAAAACCATGGGAGAAATGTATCAATAAGTCATGACTGCAACAGATTGTGGCAAAAAAGTTAAACAAAAAAGACTTTTATTTTGCCGTGGCGTGTGACGTCATCAGGCAGCGCTGCTTCGTCGCTGTGATTCAACTGGAGAAAGGTTTGTTTTAAAACGTTTACAGATATAAACTGATTTAAAGTTAAAGTTCTAAAGTTTTAAGTTTTTTATACGATGCTATATTATGTTCCTGCTGTTGGAAATATTATTTTAACCCTTTATACAACTATTTTAGTATTTTAGTAGTACTATTTTATTCTGAGTAACTGAAGGCTGTTGTTTGAATAAAACAACAGAAAAGTGTATAATAAGTGTTTTAATTAAATGTTTCACCTGATTTCTTTTTGTTAATTACTCTCAAATAAAGAAACCATTGAAGCAAGTGTTGAAGAGAAATTATTTTGTTTCTGTTCATTGTTTTGTTCATTTTGAACTGGATTAAGTGTCCAAACACAGAGAGAAAAACTCCTGCTGAAGCGACTGATCTCCACACTGTTATAAAGATGGAGTTTATTAAAGAGGAGAGTGAAGATGTGAAGATTGAAGAGACATTCACAGTCAAACAGGAAGATCCGCAGGAACAAACAAGTTAGTTTTCATTCAGATATATTTTAATAATAAGAATACTAAATTAAATCCATCTTGCAGCCCTGAGTGTGCTGCCTAGTTCTCCTAAACGCACAAAAGCAGTCATTGAAAGACAGGAATGAGTTTCTTTTGTCACTTGCTCTCGTGTCTTTTGTCATTCTTTTAATGTATTATTAGTCTCCCATTTTCTCTACCTTTTTAAGGTTATTGATTTTCTTGTTCTCCTGCTGTTGGTAAAGCGTCCTTGAGCACTGGCGCTATATACAATAAACAAAAACAAATAAATTAAAGTTCAAATAAGCTGACGATATTTGACCTACAGTATTCTCATAGAAGATATCTGCTATTATATCTGCTAAGATATCTGCTATCTGCTTTATGGGTTTAAACTTGTTTCTAGTAGTTGTTACGAGTTCTCACAGATAGTATCTGAGTTAGAATTACATCATTATTATAATAGCTAATTACCAGGGCTATTGCTTTTAAACAGGGTTTCTGCGGTGCCTTAAATTCCAAAATCTAAAATTTCAATCTACAATCACCAACAACCCATACCAATAAAACTTTTCATTCAAAAAGGTCATTTTAACTCTATTCATCATAATGGTTTAAATATTTACTTACAATAACATTTGTTTAAACGTGCTCCATTACTGCTGAGGACATCGACCTAGACAGATTGTTGTGCATAGATTTTGTTTATTATAGGTTTTAAAACGTTTAAAGCATTTGTTCATTTATTTATTTTTTTTAAAGAAAGTTTATTTGGGAAAAAAGTGTATGGATACAAGTAAAGCTTACTTGTTGCTACACACAATTTAAAATCTTTTGCTAAAAAATATCTAAAATATAATTTTTAAAAAAATATTTATTATTGTATAATTAAATGAATTAAAATATGATAATACAATCTTTTCCATCTTAGCCATTTGAAAAATTCCTTAGCCTTTAGCCCTTTGTGAGTCTAAAATTTCAGTCATAATGGTCTTAAAAATATCTTAAAAAGTCTTAAATTTAACCTGCAGAAACCCTGGTTTAAAGTATGTCAAAAAATGTGGATGCCTCCAATTTTAAACTTGCTGAATGAAATGGATATCAAAATAATAAATTGTTATAAAACATTGTACAGTATTCTAAACTATATGATGTTGCTGTGGGACGACGTGAAACAAAATCAACAAAGTATAGTGGAACAAAAACGTTTAGCATGCACTGACTACAACTGGCTAACAAACTAGTCTAAAAATGACTTTTTCTGCTTAAGAAATGGATTACAGCATGCTAATGAAATGCAAACATCTGAGTGTAAAGTTCTTCAGTATTGACCATATTCTTCACGTATCAACAGGCGGCGACATTCGAATCCTTTATGCTTGAGACTTAAAAAAAAGGAATTTTTAGATCCTAAAAACATTGTTCTGCTGCTTATACATGTGATGATAACAGTTTACAAGGTATACCGCGGTTTGAAAAAAGTTGAGGTTTTAAAACTGCCAAAATGTTCTGCTGTACCTTTCCTACGGTATATGCAAGTTGTTTTTTTTACGTTTTGTTTTAAGTTTTTCAGGACAACAGTATCTTCAGCAAAAAAAAGATATCCAAAGATGCCGTTTTAAATCGTTAAGAAATCTGTGTTTTTGAAACTAATGCAGACAGTGTGTGACGTGTCTGAAGAGCTAGAAGGGATCCGGGGGTGAGAAAGGTGTGCAACTTATTTGAGGACCGGGAGGGAGACGTGCGATTTTTTTTTTTTTTTTCACTTCTCGTTTTCACTTGTTTGCTTGTTAGGGTTAGTTTTGTAATTAAATTTAATTTACATTTCACATGATTTCTATGTGATTAGCTAACAGGTACATTTCTTCTGGCACTGTACCAAAATTTGAGGTCAAATGATTAGGATCCATATCTTTATCACATTTAGATGAAAATTATTTAAAAATATTGGTCCAAAATCTATGTAATTTAGGGCATCCCCAGAACATATGACTCAGATCTTCTGGTTCCAAACCACATCTGGGACAGGATGAATCTGAATCACATACAGAAGATGAGCGTACCAGTTCTATGGCATATTGCCAGGCTGTATCTAATATTTCTAGTCCCAGTTCGTCTTCCCATTTCTGATTTATATGGTTTAGGGAAGGGGAGGCAGTTCTTTGGATCACTTCATATAACATGGGCATCATACATCTTTGATATGGGTCCATATTTACCAATTCATCTATCCAGCATGCTTCTGGTTGGTTCAGTGAAGGACAGAAGTGTTTTTTAATGAAACTATGGACCTGAGGGTACCTAAAAGAATTAGACTGGGGAATCTCAATGTCTGTTCTCAACTGTTAAATGAGATAAATATGCCATCTTTAAACAGGTCTTTAACACAGTTAACTCCCTTCCTAAACCAGAATTGGACTGCTGAAATATATAATCTTGGCAATACAAACAGGCACGGTCTGAAATAGAAACAGAAATCTTGGTAGTATTATCAGTTTAATGGAATTGATCTTCCAAAGATATAGGAAAGGTTGACCAGTGCGTCATGTCTCGTTTTACTTTGTCTAACGTCATTTAAAAATTATTATTAAACAAATCCTTATATTTACGTGTCACACTCACACCCAGATATACAAATTTATCAGGACTTACTGAAAATGGAAAGGTTTGGGTGGACATTTGCTGTGCTCTATCATTGAAAGGGAAAAGGAGACTCTTTGCTAGATTGACTTTGTATCAAGAAACATTTTCAAATTCTGAAATTATTGTAAGAGCTTTTGGAATATATGTATCTGGATTTGACAGAAAAAGAAAACGATCATCCGCTTATAGCAGGAGGTTATGTTCGTGTCCCTCTGAAAATTCCTCGCATGCCATCTGAGTTCCTTAATACAGTTGCAAGAGGTTTGATGGCAATGTCAGAGCAGAGGGGACAGAGGGCAGCCCTGTCTCGTTCCCCTAGAGCAGGGGTCGGCAACCCGCGGCTCTAGAGCCGCATGCGGCTCTTTAGCGCTGCCCTAGTGGCTCCCTGGAACTTTTTCAAAAGATGTTTGAAAATGGAAAACGATGAGGGAGGTAAATATATTGTTTGTTTTAATATGGTTTCTATAGGAGGACAAACAATCTTAACGTTTTCCAATGCTGTAAAAGTGTGTAGAATATTTAATTTCAACATTTCTGTCAACGAAGATTTGCGTCATAGCCTGCGACACACGTTTCTATCAGCAGGGCGGGATGCCAGGCAGGTAGCTGTTGTAAACAAACCGGCGGCTGTGTGATGCGCCATGGAGCGCAAGCTGTCTTTGCCAAAGATGTACAGCGGGGCACGCTTTCTCATTTTCCCTCCCTGAGAGAATTCAAAGAAGTCCATCCCGATCACTCACTCAACGGTGATTATTTACAAGGTGCGATCGTTGATATGCAAACTGCATTTGAGAGCAGATTTTGCGAGTTGCGAAAGGAAAAAACGAGACTGTCTTTCCTTGACACACACCCCTGGAGATTGACCCTTCCTTGTTGAGCACATTCCCAGGAATGACTCGAGCTGATCTTGATATAGAAATGGCAGACTGCGTTTTATTGCACTGTTGCCCAGATAAGGGGCACGTTGTGCACGTTCATTTTAATGTTGTTTTTTGGAATCCTCAAAATAAAATAAAAAAACATTAAAAACATTTCTTATTTATAACGATTTCTTTATTGCATTTCTTTAATTTCATCAAAGCAAAACATAATGCAATAATATTGTAATGAAGTTAAACTTGATCATTAAACATAATGCATTAACATTGTAATGAAGTTAAACTTGATCATTAAACAATTCATTAATATTGTAATGAAGTTAAACTTGAACATTAAACATAATTCATTAATATACTGTAATTAAGTTAAACTTGAGACGGCATCGTACAACAGAGTAGTCACGTGGCGCGTCATTCTCTACAGGATGCACTGCAGGGAAATGAACATTTAATCATGAAGGCTCAGTATGTATTTGTAGCCAACGAAGTCATTTTTATAGTAGGCTAATATAGCTAATATAAATACATACAGCATGTGTTGCCATCATTATAAGGCTTATATAAGGCTTTTAATTTTTTGCGGCTTCAGACATATTTGTTTTTGTTTTTTTTGGTCCAATATGGCTCTTTCAACATTTTGGGTTGCCGACCCCTGGAATAAAGTAACAGGAAAGTGTGTAATAAGTGTTAAAGAAACATTTTACCTGATTTCTTTTTGTTAATTACTCCCATAAAAAACATTGAAGCAAGTGTTGAAGAGAAGTTATTTTGTTTCTGTTCATTGTTTTGTTTATTTTAAACAGGATAAAGTGTCACAGAGAGAAACTCCTGCTGAAGCGACTGATCTCCACACTGTTATAAAGATGGCGTTTATTAAAGAGGAGAGTGAAGATGTGAAGATTGAAGAGACATTCACAGTCAATCAGGAAGATCTGCAGGAACAAACAGGTTGATTTTCATTCTCAAATACCAACGCAGTCATTTGATCCTCATTCAGATATATTTTAATAATAAGAATACTAAATTAAATCCATCTTGCAGCCCCGAGTGTGCTGCCTAGTTCTCCTAAATGCACATAAACACTGATTGAAAAACAGGAATGAGTTTCTTTTGTCACTTGTTCTCATTAGTTTTTTCATTCTTTTTATGTATTATTAGTCTCCCATTTTCTCTACCTTCTTAAGGTTATCAGAATCAGAAAGAGCTTTATTGCTTTTCTTTTTCTTCTGTTGTTGGTAAGCGTCCTTGAGCGCTGGCGCTATATACAATAAACAAAAACAGTAAATTAAAAAAAGTTCAACTGAGCTGACGATGTTTGACCTACATTATTCTCATAGAAGATATCTGCTATTACAGTGATGATGTTGATTTAGTACTTTCTATTTGCATGTCATGTTGATCACAATTCCAACTTCTTTATGGGTTTAAACTTGATTCTAGTAGTTGTTTCTAGTTCTTACAGTCAGTATCTGAGTTAGAATTACATCATTATTATAATAACTAATTACCAGGGCTATTGTGTTTAAACTGGGTTTCTGCTGGGCCTTAAAAAGTCTTAAATTCCAAAATCTACAATCCCCAACAATCCATCTCAATAAAAATTTTCATTCAAAATAATAAATTTAACTCTATTTTTCATAATAGTATAAATTTTTACTTACAGTAAAATTTGTTTAAATGTGCTCCATTACTGCTGAGGACATCGACCTGGACAGATTGTTGTGCAGATTTTGTTTATTATAGGTTTTAAAAAAGTTTAAAATATATGTTATTTATTATTATTATTTTTTTTTTAAAAGAAAGTTTATTCAGGAAAAAAGTGTATGGGTACAAGTAAAGCTTGCTTGTTGCTACACGCAATTTAAAATTTTTTGCTAAGAAATATCTAAAATACAATTTTTAAAAATGTATTTATAATTGTATAATTAAATTAATTAAATTATGATATTTTTTTGATCGGGCACTAAAAATCTTTTCCATCTGGGCTATTTGAAAAATTCCTTAGCCTTTAGGCCTTTATGAGTCTAAAATGTCAGTCTAAATGGTCTTAAAATATCTTGAAAATTCTTAAATTTAACTTGGTATACCTGCAGAAATCCTGGTTTAAACTTTTAAATATGCTGAATGAAATTGACACTAAAGTAATTAATTGTTATGAAACATTGTACAGTATTCTAATATATATGATGTTGCTGTGGGACGACGTGAAACAAATTGAACAAATTACAGTGGAACCAGTCTAAAAATGACATTTGCAGCTTAAGAAATGGATTACAGCATGCTGATGATATGCAAACATCTGAGTGTAAAGTTCTTCAGTATTGACCAAATTCTTCATGTACCAGCAGGCGGCACCATTGGAATCTTTTTGCTTGAGACTTTTAAAAAAATAATAATTTTTAGATCCTAAAATCAGTGTTATGCTGCTTGGGCATGTGCCGATAACCGTTTACAAGGTATACCGCTGTTTGAACAAAGTAAAGTCAAGGTTTTAAAACTGCCAAAATGTTCTGGTGTACCTTTCCTACGGTATATGTAAATTTTTTTTTTATACGTTTTGTTTTAAGTTTCTCCAGCAGAAAAGATATCCAAAGATGCTGTTTTAAATCGTGAAGAAATCTACGTTTATGAAATACATGTATACAGTGTGTGACTTGTCTGAAGAGCGAGGAGTGATGCGGGGGTGAGAAGGGTGTGCAACTTGATTTGAGGACCTGGAGGGAGACGCGTGATTTTCACTCGTTTGCAGGCATTATTCAATTCAGCTTTATTTGTATAGCACTTTCACAATGTAGATTGTGTCAAAGCAGCTTCACATAAATGGTCACAGTAACTGGAACAGTGTAGTTCAGTTTTTAGTGTTTAAGTTCAGTTCATTTTAGCTCAGTTCAGTGTGATTTAATCATTACTGAGAGTTCAAACAATAAAGAGCAATTATGAGTCCCGCAAATGCAAAAAGACTCTTGGAACTGCTGGGAGACTTGGGATGTCTGAATATCACATTTAACAATTATAGTGAGATGCGATTCAGTGGTACATCGTTGATAAACTGTCCGACGTCCACTGCTCTCTGCCTTAAGCTCAGAGGAGCATATTAAATGAGTGGATCATTTTCATTCTAAAATGGCATTTTAACTCTAAGACCTATCAATGTAAACGGAGCCTGAGTGTCTATTTTTCGCGGGCGCGTTTGCGACGAGGGCGGGGCGGAGGATCGGCGATGCCGGCTCAGCATCGTGATGTCTCTTGGCCATCGGCGATGGACGATGGCATCGTCTATCGGCCCAACCCTAATCCATACCATACCATTCGGCTAACTTCCGGAAAGGTAGAGTAACCAATAGCGTTAGAGATAACAAGTAAACCAAGTCCCGCCCCAGGACTGACAAAAATCACAAAAGTTTTGTGCGAGCAGAGAGAAGAACCAGTGAGCGAGCAGAGAGAAAAGATTGTAAGCATGACCTCACTCGTGAGAACGCCCATCGTGTGCACAGAAAAGATACAGCGTGAGCTGTAGTTTCCTCGCGTGTAAGCCTGTAATCTGCTCGTGTTTAACTTTTCCTCACTTGTAAACATTACCGCTGCGCTCGATTAATATTGGCATTGATTTGCCTCCAGCCACCTATTTTTTGTTTATTTTGGATGGGCTATGAGCATTAAAAAACAATCGGTTGATGGAAACGTCATGATGCACATAATTTTTAAAATACGGGCATAAAAAACATGTGCATAACTGAGTAGGATAAATTTTTTATTCAATAAGAAAAGATAAACTTACGTAAAAAAAACTTCACCTGATGGGAGTGAAGAAAAAAAATGATGAAAATGTGTGTGTAAATGGACAAACCAGCAGGCTGAGCACACTGTAAAACATCTAAAACACTTTAACCATATTAGTGTTTATGTTATCATATTATTAATTACCTCCAGAGCTTCTGGAGCATGTCAAAAGCGTTTGTTCTGCGCATCTCATGGCTTGAAACGCCACCACGTGTTTATTGTGTGTCGGCATTGTCTTCTAAGGTGACATTTATTTAATTAAATAAATAAAAGTTTCATGTAGCTTTTTCTACCACAGTGAATTCTGTTTTTACTGTTGATATTTGGCACCAGTTAATCAGGAAGTGATGATTTTGTTCTCTTTGATTCATTGGATGAAAACTTTAATGAATAATTCGCTTAAATTCACAGACCTTCGCCAGGGACATGTACTGTAACTAGATTCATGGGATTATTACTCGTTCTACAAACAATATTTAGTACTGCTTACATTCTTATTCAAATGTTTTTATTTTTCAAAAGTCTTCAATTTTTCAACAAATAACCATGGTACATAGCTACAGACATACTCGCACCCCATAAAGAAAAAGGGAGAAAGAGAAAAATAAATAAATTAAATAAAAATAGATAAAACAAATTAGGAAATTATTGATAAACTCTCACCTAGGATATAAAAACCCAGTATAGTATAGGAAAGGCTGCCAAACCTCTTTTTGCCAAACTTTTTTTTGTAGAGCCTCATATAGTCTACTTAAGGTGCTCGAGTTTGAGATGTGATAACACTTCTAATATCCAATGTTTGTGGGATGGCGTTTTTTTTTTTTCCAACTGAGAAGAATCAGGCATCTGGCCAATAAAGAAGAAAAGGCAATGATTTTTATGTGATTAGCTGACAGGTACATTTCTTCTGGCACTGTACCAAAAATTGAGGTCAAAGGATTAGGATCCATATCTTTATTACATATAGATTAAAAAATTATCTAAAAATATTGGTCCAAAACCTATGTAATCTAGGGCATCCCCAGAACATATGACTCTGATCTGCTGGTTCCAAACCACATCTGGGGCAAGATGAATCTGAATCACATACAGAAGTTGAGTGTACCAGTTCAATGGCATATTGCCAGGCTGTATCTGATATTTCTAGTCCCAGTTCGTCCTCCCATTTTTTATTTATATGGTTTAGGGAAGTGGAGGCATTTCTTAGGATCACTTCATATAACATGGGCATCATACCTCTTTGATATGGGTCCATATTTACCAATTCATCTATCCAGCATTCTTCTGGTTGGTTCAGTGAAGGAGAGAAATGTTTGTTTTTAACGAAACTACGGATCTGAAAGTACCTAAAAGAATTAAACTGGGGAATCTCAATGTCTGTTCTTAACTGTTGAATGAGATAAATAAGCCATCTTTAAACAGGTCTTTAACACAGTTAACTCCCTTCCTAGACCATCATTGGACTGCTAAATCTATAATCTTGGCAATACAAACAGGCTCAGTCTGAAATAGAAACAGAAATCTTGGTAGTATTACCAGTTTAATAGAATTGATCTTCCCAGCCAAAGGTAAAGGAAGGATTGACCACCACGTCATGTCTCGTTTGGCTTTGTTTAATGTTGTTGTGACAATTATAGAACAAATCCTTTATCCTGTGTGTCATACTCACACCCAGATATACAAGTTTATCAGCTTTTACTGAAAATGGAAAGGATTGGAAGGACATTTGCTGTGCTCTATCATTGATAGGGAAAAGGAGACTCTTTGCAAGATTTACTTTTATCCAGAAACATTTCCAAATTCTGAAATTACTGTAAGAGCTTTTGGAATACATGTACCTGTATTTAACAGAAAAAGAAGATCATCCACATATAGCAGGAGCTTATGTTCGTGTCCCTCTCTAAAAATTGCCTCCTAAAACTAAATTGTGTGTGTCGAGACTAGGCAGAGAGTCGGAGTATCCACCCAACACAGACTCCAGACCTTTTAGTGCATCAATAGCTTTAAGGACTGCACTGTGATCATTCGCCAGAGAAGTTTCTTTCTTAGATGCAGCTTGCACTTCAGGGTTAGCATTAGCATTGAGGCTAGTAGCGGATTTTGCCTCCCTACGGTTGCTTCTTCCTATATTCATCCTGATTCAAGTTGAATTACGCTCAGAACAGCTAGACTCCGACACTTAAATGCTTATTTACCAGTATAGGTAGGTTTTAGGTAATAGTATTTAGGATAAGAGCAATATTAAACAAAATTTTAAGTTTCACGTGAAGACCTTACCAGTTTGCATCTTTGACACTGTCGACTGCGGTATGAAGGTGAGATTCCATGGCAGCGAGATAAATCGGTAAGTTGACCTTAAGTACACTGCACTGAAGTCTTTAGTGATGCACTTGATCACAGACATCATGAGCACTTCAGTAACAAGACAGCGGTCTTAGCTCTGTTACTTCAATACCTACTTCCGCTTTTTGTTTCTCACAACCAATCGTTTGGTTTACACTGCTCGTCTCGACCCGGTTTCTCTACTCATTTCCCCGCACTGGAACAGTTCAGTCAACTTCTCTTCGACTCTCCTTCTCTTCCTTTATTCTCTCACCCATTTCCTTTTTGCCGTCCTATGGGTGGAGACCAACTAAACAATGTTTACTGTCATCACAGAAAACACCAATAATCATGAATGCATGATTATATGCTGTCATGGCTTTGCAATCAAAAAATGTTGTTATAATAGAGGCCAATTGAGAAAAAACAGCCATGAATATAACGAAAAAAGTACATTTGCCCAGAGTGTATTGAGTTTTTAAAAAAAAATTTATTTAAAGCATTTTTCCAGAATATGTCAAAATAAGATGTCCCCAAATATCAGTCTGAGCCTCAAAATCACCCCAGAATGGATGAAAATGACCCAACAGCACACAAGTGAAAAGTTCACATTCCAGCCTTTATTCAGATGCTGTACGGTTATGTCTCATGTCTCTGAGGCAAATATTCAGCATTTTGTTCATAGTTTGTTCAGCTGTTACCCCATAACTTTTTTCTGATGCGTTTACCAGTCAGGCACAGAATGAACAAGCATTCCCTGTCTGCTTTACAAATTTTAGAAAAACATGTTGTTGTAATTATGAATAAAAAAGGCCACTTACAGATTTCTAATCTCTGTCTTATTAATATGACCAAAATTACTTTTATGATCAATTATGTAAAAACTCTGAAAACTGGACTGACATGGTTTTAAATTACTATAACTTCTATGTTAAGCGGCTTTGACACAATTTACATTGTAAAAGCACTAGATAAATAAAGATGAACTGAATTGAATCTGCTTAAATATGTACACATTAATGGACCAAACAATATGATCTGATTTATTTTACATTTAACATGCATCAAAATTACAGTGTGTGTAGCCAATGTTTCCAGTGTCTTTTCACTTTTCAGCTTTTAGTGAGAGTTTTTAAGACTTAATGAAAACTAATGTTTTATCTATTTCAGACCTAATTAAAGAGAATGAGGAGGGTAAAGAGGAGGAACATCATGTCAAAAGTGAGGAAAAAACTCATTTACAGACTGATGGCATTTTGAAAAGGAGAGACCAGAATCATTTCACCTGCGCTCAGTGTGGAAAGAGTTTTGGAAGAAAAGACCATCTTAAGATTCACATGATGATCCACACTGGAGAGAAACCATTCACATGCACTCAGTGTGGGAAGAGTTTCAGCCAATCATCATATCTTAATCTACACATGATGAGCCACACTGGAGAGAAACCATTCTTATGCACTGAGTGTGGGAAGAGTTTCAGCTGCTCATCACACCTTAATCAACACATGAGGGTCCACACTGGAGAGAAACCATTCACATGCACTCAGTGTGGGAAGAGTTTCAGCCAATCATCACACCTTAATAAACACATGAGGATTCACACTGGAGAGAAACCATTTATATGCACTCAGTGTGGGAAGAGTTTTAACTGCTCATCACACCTTAATAAACACATGAGGATCCACACTGGAGAGAAACCATTCACATGCACTCAGTGTGGGAAGAGTTTCAGCCAATTATCCAACCTTCATCAACACATGAGGATCCACACTGGAGAGAAACCATTCACATGCGCTCAGTGTGGACAGAGTTTCAGCCAATCATCACACCTAAACAAACACACCAGTTTTTGTCTAGTGTGACCGCAGCTTCAGTGTGGGATGAGTTTCAGCAACTCCTCAGACCTTAATAAACACATGAAGACCCACACTGGGGAGAAACCATTCACATGCACTCAGTTTGGGAAGAGTTTAAATCGATTAGCAAACCTTAAGGAACACATGAAGTTCCGCACTGGTGTAAAAGAGTATATGTGCTTGAGTGTAAGAAGGCTTTTATTACTGCTCCAAAATTGAAACTGCACCAGACAATTCACACCGGAGAGACTGTAGAGGTTTCACACTGTGACAAGAGGTTTAATCAGTTAACACATCTGAAAACACAAAAGAGGATTCACACTAGAGAGAAACCGTACAGATCTGATCAGTCTACAGAGTTTCACTCATTCTGCACAGCTTTAGAAACACATGGACAAAAAGTTGCACACATGACATGAATGCAGCAAAACATTTTCTCATGTGCACAGGATGTTTCATGTCTGAATAATGTTTGAAAAGGCTGAGTAACGTTATACTGTTTTTCTACACTGCAGTAGGTCGGGTTGTAAATGTGTTGCGCTCCTCGCATTTACCGTAAACACAATGCTGGTGGCTGAGTAAAGAACAGTTTCATAAACATCTGGCACACAGTACCTCTGTGGCTTAATTACTCTTTGCAAGTGATTGTACAGGTGCGGATACATCTGTACTCCACTCTCCAGTGTATTCATGTAGCTTGTGTTGTTTTGGATGATGTTCTCTGTCTGACTCCCTGAATGAGAAACAAATCAATGGGAAGACACCGTACAGTAAAGAAGCTGCTGTGGAGCTCCAGGACAGTTAGTTTGCTGTATACCAGGACCCCAAGTTTAGAAAGCTCATTCAATTGTTCTGTGTGCATCTTTTATTAGTTACGTTTTACAATATTAAAACACTGTGATGATCCCAAGACTCCAGATTGGAGTATGTGGTAAATCCTGATTTGATTCCTGCATTACTCATCCATGGGTATATAAACGTTGTGCTAGCTACCCCAGGACGCTGTGGCTACTCAGGAGTCCTCATGTCAAGACTTGCCATCTCATTGACTCTTTAACCTTATGGTGTTGTTTTGATTATATTCTAAGTTCTTTATCTTCATTAGTATCCCTAGACATTTGTTGGTTGCTTTGATTGATTGTTCTATGAGTTGCATTTTATAATAAATAATTTGCCTTCAGGCTATTTTGTTGGTTCATCTTTCTTTTATGTTGCGACTCAAACAAGCGGGTCATAACACTTTGTAAAATGTGTCTGGTTGTGTCCGAGATCTTGTCCTTTCAGTCATGATCATAGGTGTGAGTAGGAACCTATATTGAGCGGTAAATTGAGAACATTGCCTTTCGTCTCAGCTCCTTCACCACAACAGACAATCACATCAACTGCATAACTGCTGCTGCTGCACTGATCCATCTTTTAATCTCACCAAACTGGAGATGGCCACCTTTTTCAAGTCAAGCACAGTGGTTTCTGACTTGTAGGTGCTGTTTCTTTCCCTGCCATGTCACACTCAGCAGCAAATTGTCCCTCTGCATGCTGAAGGTCCATGTCCTATGAATATGGAATCAGTTTAGTCTCAAAAGAAATTCATGCAAAAGACACGATGTACACATGCGTAGCCAAACTCACGTGCATAAAATCAAATTCACTTGCGTGAAATATTTATTTATATTCACAAAACATTTTCACGTGCTCAAAATAAATATACATTTTCATAAAATACGTTTCACAAATGCAAAACACCATTTGCAAATGTATAAGAGTGTACAAAAAGTTTTGAATGTTTAAAACTTGCGCGTTTATCCTGGATGAGAATGTGCAAATCCTCTTTCACGTACAACTCCCCCTGGATACGCGTATTTTTGAGACTTTCCTGCCAGAGGCAGGGTAACTCGTACCTTTCAGCCAATCAGATGAGAGCTGTAGTCAATGACACCAACTCTGCGCTTCATTTGCGCAGACTTTTTCTCTCCAGCATGGTGAACAGAGAAAGCAGCAGTCGGAGTTGCACTTTTTTTTTCATTTATTTAATTATTTGTCTATAGCCTCACTCTTTTTATCTATTATTTTGCAGCAGCTCCGCTCTTATTTATTTATTGTCTCGCAGCCTCGTGAGCAGAATGTAGCCTGCAGAATGATGAAATATCATTCTGGCAATGCAAGCACAGCAGTACCATTGTGGTCTAGCGGTCAGCATGTTGTATTATCAAGCCACCGACCCGTGTTTGATCCTCACCAGAGATTAACTCTTTTTTTTTTTTTTTTCATTTTTATTGTTAAGACATAAAACTGTAAGGTTGTTGAACATTTGAAGTTCTAAAGCAGCTTTTTTCTTTAAAAAGACTTAATAGTGTAATTAGAAACTGATTTGGAAATGACCTTATTTTAAGATAGTCAGTCGTGAACTGAGGTGTGCCGGTCAAAGGCTTGAAACTCCAGGGCTGAAAAGGAGTCCCACTCCAGCCCTGATTATATCCAATGAATGTAAACAAGCTGCTGTTGTGCTTTAGTAATATAATATGTATAATATACCCTATCATTCCGTAATAATTATATAAATAATCATTTTAAATGATGCTTATGAGTATATTTTTGTTTATTAAACTAGAAACTAAAAAATTTACAATGAAAATATGACAACATAAACTAAGTGTTTTATTGCTTATCACGAGCTGTAGTAAACTTATTTATCTCCTTTTCCCAGAAGGTGAAAATCAGGCATAAATCGGGTTAAAATCAATGTAGTCTGAGCTGTAATCTTCATTTGACTGGATTTGATTGACTGAGGCAGCGACTCTGAACAAAGAACTATAGTGATGTCCAGTTGAACATTCTGATTTGCCGGTGGTCAAGGACATTATAGCCTAATTAAATTAATAAGGCTATTGTGAATGCTGTATGATATGTTAAACTGGTTGACCTTCTTTCAGCATTAAATACAATGTTTTATTTTGGTAGTGTCGTGTGTTCTGTTTTGCTTATGTATGCGTTTGGAATGTCTCATCACTGGTTCTCATTACTGATCTGTATGTGCCACCTACTGGAATGATTAAGCATTTTTATTCTGCAAAGTCTCTATAGACTTAAAAAAATTAAAACCTAATTTATTAAAACTGACGTGATTCTCCTCAGCTCTTCTCTTCGGTGATCCGGCTGTAAGTTGGATTAAAATCCTGAGGGGCATCAAACATGTTTGAAATGATCCCAGAGGCTCGATTTGTGTTAAAAATATTCCGAAAAGTATTAATGTTATATTTATATTCTACATATTATATTACTAAAGCACAACAGCAGCTTGTTTACATTTATTGGATATAATCAGGGCCGGAGTGGGACTCCTTTTCAGCCCTGGAGTTTCAAGCCTTTGACCGGCCCACCTCAGTTTATGACTGACTATATTAAAATAAAGTCATTTCCAAGTCAGTTTCTAATTACACTATCAAGTCTTTTTGAAGAAAACAGCTGCTTTGGAACTTCAAATGTTCAACAACCTTACAGTTTTATATGTCTTAACAATAAAAATGAAAAAAAAAAAAAAGCTTAAGCCAGGTGAGGATCAAACCCGGGTCGGGGACTTGATTATGCAACATACTGACCGCTAGACCACAGTGGTACTGCTATGTTCAAGTCGCCGGAATGATAATTCATCATTCTGCAGGCTACACTCCGCTCATGAGGCTGAGAGAAAATAAATAAGAGCGGAGCTGCGGCAAAATAATGGATAAAAGGAGTGAGGCTATGGACAAATAATTATGTAACCCTTTTTCCTTTTACCTCTAGACTCCAGATAAAAAGAACCTGATAAAAGGGCCTGAGTTCACAAGATTACTTTTATATATCCACTGATTGTCGGACTAACCTGAACACGTTTAACTTAGATTAATATTAGTTATGTACTGCACTTACTAATCACACAAATACCAACAAGAGACAAAATAAGGACCCAAAACCACAAGGATTAACTATAAAAGTGTATTCAAGGTATTTTACATAAATAAAAACAATATCAATCAATAATGTAGAAAAATTTAATAAAAATGTATTATTTACATCCAATAGGTTTCAATTCTATGCTCAGATGCAGCACAGAAAGACAAAAATCACTTAAGGAATACAAAAATACTCAGAATATGACAATAAACCAATGCGTTTCTCCTATTATTAAACTAAACACAGTAATTGTATATGCCTGTTCCCTTATGCTTTTATAATTTAAAATCTCTTCCTAAAGCTATCTCTTTATGTATTCAATAGTAAATTTGCTACTCTAAAACAAAAACCCGAAATAAACAATAGATTATAACTCCCGTAAAGCTGACTTTAACAATATAAATGAACTACTGTTATGACAGAGAATTTGAAAGAAAAACCTTTTAACAAGTCACTTTAGGGATATGTGGATCCACACACACACTCTCATATACACACACACACACACACACACACACACCAATCCCACCCCGTTGCAGGCCTGATGTGCAGCTTGAGTTCGGTGTGGCCCAGAAACAAACAAATGGCCCCTTCGCTCAACCGAGCAAATAAAATAAAGGTACCTTACTTATAAGATGACAAAACGAGGCTCACGCATGTGTAACCTGACACCATCCAACGCCAAACTTGCTGTCCAACGATGCTCGCAGACTGGTGTAGCCCACAACACTCACAGCTGTTAGGTGTGCTTCCTTTCACCGTGATGCTTCCAGCAAGTTCGTTCTTCACGTCACAGTTTTCAGTTCGTAAGGGTTTCGAACTAATTTTGGTGATTAAAGTCCTGTAAAGAACTTTCCATATACAAAGGACAAACTTAAACTGTTTCTCACTCACTGCACAAATCAGATCTTCTTTCCGTTTCTTTTTAGCAACGTGTGCGCTGCTAAACTCACTAAATCTAAAATTAAAGGGAATATAACAGACTTTATGGTCTAAAATCTACAAACTTCCCGATCTCTCACGCACTGCGTGTGACTTTTTTTCCTCTTTCTCCCGATCTTTTTTTCTCCCGCCCCTCTTTACTCCTGATTGGAGGAGCAAAAACACACTCTCTAATTCACCCAATCAGATAACAGCATCTCCCCACATAGCATTTGTTATGCTAGACCTGTGTCATCTCAACCAAGCTTGCTGAATACTCTTTCACGTATTTCTTAAAGGAACATACACATCATTTTGTAATGGTATCTGCATACACATAAATGGTGTTAATACCACAGGGTTACAATTAAATAAATGAAAAAAGTGCAACTCCGACTGCTGTTTTTTCCGTTCGCTATGCTGGAGAGAAACAGTCTGCGCAAATGAAGCGCAGAGTTGGTGTCATTGACTACAGCTCTCATCTGATTGGCTGAAAGGTACGAGTTACCCTGACTCTGGCAGGAAAGTCTCAATAATACACACACACGTATCGAGGGGGAGTCGTACGTAAAAGAGGATTAGCACATTCTCATTCAGGATGAACTCGCAAGTTTTAAACATTCAAACTTTTTGTACACTCTTATACAATTGCAAATCGTGTTTTGCATTTGTGAAACGTATTTTATGAAAATGTATTTTTATTCTGTGCACGTGAAATTTTTTTGTGAATATAAATAAATATTTTACGCACGTGAATTTCATTTTATGCACGTGAATTTGGCTACGCATGTGTACATCGTGTCTTTTGCGTGAATTATTATTGAGTCTAATCTGTCTCCATAAGGCTGAGGCTTTTGTGGGTCCGAAGCCCAACCAGATATTCAGCCAGCCTGTTCACATGCTGGAAGCCCGGAATATTTTGGTAGTCAACAGCCAAATGAAAGCACAAAAAAAAAAAAAAAAAAATAGCACATTAAATTGTTTAATCCATAATTGTTTCTGTTATCATGTTGAAGCTGCACTACGGAAATAAACCTGATGCGTGTTTGACTTTACACTTTATTTTAAAATTATTCTAGATCATTGTAAAGACAGAAATTAGTGGGACTTACAGTATCTTTATCACCATCATCATTGTCGTCATCATCATTGTCTTCGTCATCATCTTCCGTAGCCTCTTCTGGCTCTAAGGGCACAGGTGAAATTGGTTCTTCAGGCTGCGCAGGTGAGTCAGGGACCAGTGCAGGGCATGTGGAGACTGGCAAAGAAGCGACACTGCTGGTGACTGCAGTGGAGGAACCCGATCTCAATGTGGAGGAGGATGGTGACAGAGCAGCCTCCGGATCAACAATAGTGTGATCCTCACTGATGTCACAGAAGCCCTCATCTTCTTCTCGCTCATCCACATTGAGATCCTCAATGAGCTCAGCAGTCTGGGTTCATGTTCTGCAGTGCCTGACCAGTCTGCTGGAACAGATACTGCACTCCAATGAGCTCACCTGAAAAAAATAAATGAAACATAAATAAACAAATTTTAAGAGCCATGTTTGATTGGGTGTTGAAGTAGCAAGTAGTTTTAAAAGCTCAACGCCAAGGAAGAAACAAACAAAAACATACATTTGAATCAGAGATCCAAAACATAATAAATATTTTAAAACATTTTGCTTCCTCCTCTATCCTCCTCCTCCACCCGCATCCTCCACACTTACTACTGATGACTTTGCTACATTCTTCTGCACCAAAACTGCAAAAATCAGTGCTCAATTTGCTGCACCTACAACAAACACGCAAGATACAACACCAACACCACACACACTCACCTCTTTTTCTCAGCTCTCTGAGTCTGAGGTGTCCAAACTTGTGCTATCTAGCCATGCAACCACCTGTCCACTCGATCCCATTCCCTCTCATCTCTTGCAAGCCATCTCTCCTGCAGTCATACCAACACTGACTCACATAATTAACACATCTCTTGACTCTGGTTTATTCCCCACTACATTTAAGCAGGCTAGGGTAACCCCACTGCTAAAGAAACCCAACCTGGACCATACGCTACTTGAAAACTACAGACCAGTATCCCTGCTTCCATTCATGGCCAAGATTCTGGAGAAAGTAGTGTTCAATCAAGTCCTGGACTTTCTTACTCAAAACAATCTCATGGACAACAAGCAATCCGGCTTTAAGAAAGGCCACTCAACTGAGACTGCCCTGCTCTCGGTCATGGAGGATCTCAGACTGGCTAAAGCAGACTCTAAATCATCAGTCCTCATTTTGCTGGACTTGTCAGCTGCTTTTGACACTGTCAACCACCAGATCCTGCTATCTACGCTTGAGTCACTGGGCGTTGCGGGCACTGTTATACAATGGTTCAGATCTTACCTCTCTGACAGGTCATTCAGGGTGTCTTGGAGGGGAGAGGTGTCCAACCTACAGCATCTAAACACTGGGGTACCTCAAGGCTCTGTTCTTGGGCCACTTCTCTTCTCCATCTACACATCATCTCTAGGACCAGTCATCCAGAGACATGGATTCTCCTACCACTGCTATGCTGATGACACCCAGCTATACCTCTCTTTTCATCGTGATGATCCCTCCGTTCCAGCTCGTATCTCAGCCTGCCTGTTGGATATTTCACACTGGATGAAAGATCATCATCTTCAGCTGAACCTCGCAAAAACGGAAATGCTTGTAGTTTCTGCCAACCCGACTCTACACCATAACTTTTCAATCCAGATGGATGGGGCAACTATTACTGCATCCAAAATGGTGAAAAGCCTTGGAGTAACGATTGATGACCAACTAAACTTCTCTGACCACATTTCTAGAACTGCTCGATCGTGCAGATTTGCACTCTATAACATCAGAAAGATCCGACCCTTCTTATCTGAACATGCAGCTCAACTCCTTGTTCAAGCTCTTGTTCTCTCCAAACTGGATTACTGCAACTCTCTACTAGCTGGGCTTCCAGCTAACTCTATCAAGCCTCTTCAACTGCTCCAGAATGCAGCAGCACGGGTTGTCTTCAATGAACCTAAACGAGCACATGTCACTCCGCTGCTAGTCCGTTTGTACTGGCTGCCAGTTGCTGCTCGCATCAAATTCAAAACTCTGATGTTTGCCTACAAAGTGACTTCTGGCCTAGCACCTTCTTATCTGCACTCACTTCTGCAGATCTATGTGCCCTCCAGAAACTTGCGTTCTGTGAATGAACTTCGCCTCGTGGTTCCATCCCAAAGAGGGAAAAAATCACTTTCGCGAACGCTCACGCTCAATCTGCCCAGTTGGTGGAATGAACTCCCTAACTGCATCAGAACAGCAGAGTCACTCGCTATTTTCAAGAAACGACTAAAAACTCAACTATTTAGTCTCCACTTCACTTCCTAATCTGCAATTGCCTCTTTGAATATCACACTAATTGTACAAAAAAAAAAAAAAAAAAACTACTAACACTTCCCTTCTTAGACTTTACAGACCTGAAACTTGCCTTTAGTACTTATTCATTGTTGCTCTTAGTTGTGTAAATTGCTTCCTTGTCCTCATTTGTAAGTCGCTTTGGATAAAAGCGTCTGCTAAATGACTAAATGTAAATATTCTGGACAAAACATCTAATGAAATGCAATGGAAATACAACGAAGACAGAGAAATGTACAAATAAATTTCCCTCAAAGCTTGTAGCATTATGTTTGATAATGACGTAATAATAATGTAATAATAATTTTGTATCTTGCTTTACTTCAGTAAGTAGTCATGAAACAATACATTTGTTCTTACAAATATTTAAAGACAAGCAAAGATTTCACAGCACAAAGCTCATGAACATTGACCTACTGTATTAAACTGGATACAGTAGATGGAGAGAACACAGAAATTGCAGGTTTATTAACAATAGCAAAATCTCTTACCAGTGTAACGTGCAGGCGGACAAAAGTTGGGCACCACTTTTCTCCCAAACAGCTTTTCAAAGTTGCAGTTTACACAGTAAACAAGTTCTCCTGTGTAGCTGCGTAAAGCTGATGGTTCAGATGCCAAGGAAGCAGCCTCCCGGTCCTGGATCCACCTGTTTAGTCCCTCCAGCAAATAAATCTGAAAGTTCAGACTATTTGCGCTGTACCCTGTAAATATTAAAAACAATGTTTAGGACTTAATTAAAAAACAAAAACACACAAAGACATTTAATGCGTTTTTACACAATGTTTGTGCAGAATCATACCTAGGATGAAACGGTTGAGGTGTAAATGGAAAGACTCGAGAGACGTGGAGCCCCTGGCACATCTGTAGGTCCGTAGCAGAACATCTCCCTTGGTTATGCTCCCCGTTTCAGTGTAGAGCACGACACCAGGGGGGTCCTGAATGAATTTTATATGCTTTTTTTGGACACTCCAGATGTGCTCCATCCTTTCCTTGTCTAAAAGAGGAACGCCCAGCGAGTCATTGCCCTTGTTGCTCATGAACTCAGTAAGAAGCTGTTTAAGTAAAAGGATGGTAGTCTCCTCCCCACGGGTCCTCCTCCGGCAATGGAGAGCCAGCTCCTCCCTGGTGAGATGTTTGTTGACATCAGCATCTGTCAACGCAGGCCAACCTTGGGACATCAACAGGGCTCGCTTTGCTTGGCGTAGCAAAGAAACATCAGCCGCATCCTATTCAAAAATGCATGCAGAGATCCGTGACATGAAGATGGGATACAGTTGATGAGCATCAGTTGTACATCCCACGGAAATCCTGCGCATAGAGTGCCAGATGTCCAATTTCACAGTCAACTCCGGCCATCCTCTGAACCTGGCTTTGAGTTTGGTCTCACCCACATCAGTGCAGCACCCACAGTCCACATACAAAACAGCAGGTAGATCCACCCCAGCCTCCTGGTATCTTCTGACCAGCCCATCCACCATCCTGTCCAGTCCTGCTCCTTCCTGGGCAGTGAGCACACTTATCAGCACCTGACCAAACTCATTGCCAACAGAGGTGAGCCAGAGTCCTGTTCCTTTTGCTGTCCCGGCCAGCTTTTTTGTGATCTAGATTAGACAAGAGAAGAACCATGGTGTATCGTCAGATCAAGCAGACTACACAAAGGGTTTTTACCAATGCTGGAATATAATAAAGAAATTATAAATTGATGAATATCCACTAACCTTTTTAGTTGAATCCATCTTCAAGATGGACCCATGGGTCGATGTTATCCTGGCATGGATTTCATTCAACCTTGTCAAGATGTCCTGGCTGTAGACAGTGAGGAGCCACTTGCAGCTTGGCACAACTGTAGGTGCTGGGGGCTCCTGGAAGGTGATCGGCAACACCCCAGGTCCACTGAGGAAATCCACACACTGAGTGGTGTAGCGGGCTAGACGCTGGAGCCACTCTTCACTGTGGTTTTCCTTCAGTTGTTTGATGACCCTTGTGGGGCTGTTGCCTAGTCCACGCTCACGCAGTAGGCGAATGACTCTTATATCACAGGCGTACCTTAGGAACAGAAGAATATTGATATAAACATATATATATATATATATATATATATATATATATATATATATATATATATATATATAATTTGTAAAGTATTTTCATATATCTGTGATGATAGGTTAACAACTGCACGAGGAATAAAGGTGTTCAATTACTCACTTCTGTGTGAGAATGACCCGAAACTCTGAGCGATGGCCAAGATCCAGCTGCTGCAAGACAGTCTGACTCCAGGACACATGCGAGGCTTTGCACTTGGTACAGATGAGGGTTTCTGTAACCATGTTGTACATCCTGTCGATGTCCAGAACCTGCCGTGCCCTTTTGTGCAGACCTCCACCTGTCAGCTGATGCTGTCCACATGCAGGATTAGGGCAAAGGACTTTGACCCTCCACAGCTTGTATGGCATCCACAGCAAAAGTGAATGACAGAAAAATCTGTCTGGAGCTGGAGCCTGATTGTATGTAAGTGCAGGCTGTGGAGGGTAATACCAGAGCTGGAGGTTGTCTCGAAGCTCTGGCTTTCCTTTGGACCCCATTTTAAAAAGCCTGCTGGCAATCCACTTGTGGTCCTCTGGTGGCAAGGTTTCAGCCCAAAGGCGCGGAAGTGGAACAGCTGATGGAGCTTGCAACAATGACCCAGAAGGTGCAGTCTGTGAAGGAAAATAGATCAAACCTTTAGTCTGGTAATGTAAATGCACCTTACATATTTGAGTGAGTACCCTCACGTGATATCATGATTATAATCTAAATACCTTTGATTTTAAGTGATTGTTTTTAAATACCTTATTATGTTTTTCAATTCCAAAAATCATTAATAGAATTTCACCAATAAACATTTTCTTTAAAGAAGCAAAAGTATTTTCCAATACAGTTATTTCTCTTTTTCCTTTCTACTTCTCTTCCATCCATTTTCTTTTCTTTTACTACTGTGAACATAAAATATCAACAACAACAGGCATAATTTTTGTGATTCTTTGCTTTATTTTTTCCTCTCTTTATTTTGTTAACATTTATACATATATCAAGCTTAGTTAATTAACATCAAGTCAATTTAATTGGCTGGTCTTAAAACCACTTTGTGTGAATTCAGCTGGGGCAGCAAATATGCAAACCAAATTACCTTTTTTGGACAGAAAATATGAAATGACTTACTGAGACAATGCCGGACGGCTCTGTGGAACTGGTCACTGCCGTAGTGGATGTGAGGACGGGGGCAGAAACTTGAAGGTCCTGTGTCTGTACAAACAAGCAGTATAACAAAGTGCATTTTGTAAATATATATCTATAAGTAACATTAACTAATCCGAATTTTTTGCAACCATTAATTTATTTGAACATCAATGTATAAAATACATTGGAAATGAATGATTGCTGCTAAACTGTAAAATTTTGTCACAGCGCTTTTATGCAGAACAAAAAGTTTAAAGAATGGTGCTTATTTTTAATATATATGTTTTTATGCACTAAAAGAATACTACAGAGATGTTTTATTGAGATTTAATGTGACTGTACTTAATAAAAATACGAATTTACGTAAAACAAATGCTTATACCAAATTCTCTCAGAAAGCTATGTGGATTATGACAATACTTACAGCCGTGCTTGGTGTAGAAGCACTACACACTGCTGAACTGGGCTGGACATCAGCCTGTGATGGTCTTCTAGCCACACTAAGATTTGGCTTTGCTGCAGCAATGTGGGATCCGGAAAATCTTGGTTTGGTGAACTCAAAAAGGGCAAGACAAAAAGCATTTCATTAAAAACACTGTGTTCACAATGGCAATATGTACACTACTGTTCAAAGGTTTGCGATCTGCTCAATGTATTTTGTTTGTTTTAAGTATGTTTATCAAGGCTACATTTATTTGATCAAATATTTAGTAAAAACTGGAATAATGTGAAATAATATAGGCAAATTAAATAAATAAAGAATAATTTATTCAAATAATTCAAATCAAATAAAATCTACTTAATTTATGAGCAAATCAAACACAATAGAATTCTTGCAATATATGAGTAATATTAAGCTTTTATATTTTAACAATAATAAGTTTTTGAACATAAGTGTACATCACATTACATTTCAAGCAATTAGAAACTATCTTTCTATATGTCTGTTGTACAATCAGTTTGATTTCTCTACAGTGTTTCGAGTTCAAGCTGTTTTTTACTACCAATCTCTGCTACTTTTACAGGTAGAAATAAGATATAAGTTAGAATAGATTTAATTAGACAACTGGTTCATTGCAAATAAATGTGACACGTTACCGTACGTTCACACCGAAAGCGGCGAGAGTGTCCAAGGTCGCTCTGGCCGCCCTGGCGACAACGCTCTCTGCCTTCAGCTCCGGCGGCGAGAGCGTCAAAACTCGCTACATTGATCTCATATTTAAAGGAGCCGTTGCAGCATATCAGTTACATTCCTGCATAAAACATGTTTCTAGCGTGAAAAATGTTGCGCACTTCTTATCAAATTCATACAACAATGGAAGATTAAGTTGCATGTGGTGTGACTTTGCTCTGTTTATCCAATATGTGTCCATATGTCTGAAATATCCTGAAGCAGCAGTACTGTTTTGTACTGTCACATCGCGTGAGATTCCCGCTTTTTTAAGATAAATTTATATAACATTAATGAAAATCAGTAACTTGCCAGTAACTTATTTAATGTATGTTCCTGTGGGAAAAAAGTTTAAATAATTGGAAATCCGGCGACCGCAATAATCAAACCCTTGGGAACAACTGGTCGGAACCAAAGTTCACAGGTCTGTGTTCTCTAAACTGCTATCAAGCGGTTGACGTCTTCATTCTGATTGCTTGCCGCCAAACCGCGTCATAGCTCATTACCATAAAGTTGACTTCATTTCAACTCTCCTCGACGCTCACGCCGGCGAAGACGCGCCGCGCTGCTCCTCGCCGCTTATCGCCGCATATCGCCGCAGGCTCTCATTGAAAATGAATGACTTCCGGCTACTTTGACGCTCTCGCCGCTTTCGGTGTGAACGTACGGTTAGGCTTTGATTAAAATTATAGTTTTCTGGATCAAGGAGCAATATGCAAACAAATATTTTTTTTTACTACCAAAGGAATAAAGTATTGCATTATGTTATATACAGTATTATTGTACTATTATTACATCATGCATTTCAACAAAAACATACATTGTATATTACAACATCACACTATGTGTTATATACAGTTGAAGTCTGATTTATTAGCCCGCTTTTTAATTTTTTTCCACCAATTTCTGTTTAATGGAGAGAAGATTTGTTCAGCATATTTTTTAAATATCAAAGTTTTAATAACTCATTTCTAAGAACTGATTTATTTTATCTTTGCCCTGATGACAGTGAATAATATTTAACTAGATATTCTTCAAGACACTTTTATACCACTTAAAGTGACATTTGAAGGTTTAACTAGGTAAATTAGGTTAACTAGGCAGGTTAGGGTAATTAGGCAAGTTATTGTATAACGATGGTTTGTTTTGTAGACTATGCCAAAAAAAAAAAAAGCTTAAAGAGGCTCATAATATTGACCTTGAAAAATGTATTCGAAATAAAACAAATAAGACTTTCTCCCAGTAGAAAAAATATTAGCATACCTGTGGTAGCAAAAAAAAAAAATATATATATATATATATATATATATATGTTTTTTTTAAATAAGTACTTTTTCAAGATAATACCTCAGACTCGTTGTTTAGAAAAAGTACAAATTTTAGCTTACACTTAAAATCGAAACAAAGTCTTTACTATTAGTGTTTATTATGTATCATTATCTGAAGACAAGAGGTTAAAATGTAGCTTTAAAAACTGTGACCCTGACCATGACCTGACCATGTAATTTAATCCAGATCACAGAAACTCAAACCGACCAATCAGCAAGTGTCTGCTACCCGCCACTGTGCAAGAGGTGTGAAAAGAAGCAGGTCTCTAGCAACACCTCAACTTTTTTATTGCTTTTTGTTCTTTTCTCTCCTATGTTTGAACTTTGAACTGAACTTTGAACACCTTGAACACTTGAAACACTGAAATTGTCATTTCTTTTGATTTTTTAAAAAAATGTACCATTGACAATTGCGATGAAATCTTTGATGCCACTGATGGAGTAGACGGGGGCTGGGGCTGGGCCTCAAGTTGTCTCGTCTCCATCACCTCCTGAGCAGGTACAGTAGAGGCAGGTTGTTTGCACCGTTTGTGCTGGAGCAGCAGAAGCAGTACTATGCTGAAAATAATCACAAAAATACAAATATTCATAAAAAAGGAAAGGCATTGTAGTAAATAAAAATAAACACATATTGACTCAAAAATGTACCTTTTGAGTGTGAAAACCACATGTGCATTTCAGCACACCTCCAAGCAAAGTCCTCTGCCCACGAGATTGCAATGGGCATTTCTCAATCTGAAAAAAATCATGAAAAATATAACAAATAATTTTACACAATACAAAAAACTTTTATAACTAAATAAGAATTTTTACTCAATGACTCCCTTAATAAAACACACAATAGCTCTGTAAATTAATTTACCACTGTTTCTAGAATGTGTTTAATATTTGTCTAATATGTAATCGTACAGTTTGTATCTCCAAAAACGAAAAGAAGAATAAAAGGAACTGGACAGGAACATTTCAGGCCTTAAAACCACATGCTGTATACTGTACACTCATAATCCCTTCCCCCACCTTTTCAGATCTCTCTCATAAACGGTCAAACTTACTAAATTATTCGACGTAAATCTCAAAATACATGCAATTTAAAACACTTTAATATTTAAAAACAAGTATGACATGTTTTACATAGATACTGTACTGAATGTACTGAAGCCTAACAAGTTAACGTTACTCTGTTAAGCAAATTTCAGCAAACGTTATATCATGTAAACGAAATACACACCCTTTGATAAATCTCATGCCACTTTTTTGTCGAGGAGCTGGCCTGTTTCCCTCATTTGATGGCCAAACTCCTGTGCTGGCAAACTTTTTCAAACGTGAAATCCAGTCAGCGTCTGACATGGCTTTATGAGATTTTCCAGACATTTTCTCCTATAAATTAAACGGTTTTGAATTAAAGTATCCAAATTTGAAATACAACACACTAAAACATTAATTCGTGCAATTGTGTAGTTTTTCCTACCTTTTTTAAGAAATCACTAAAAAATCCTTTACTGTAAGCAAAACGATGCTGTGCTCTGTCGAATGATGCTGTTCGTTGAATATCACTGATGGTCAATGAACTTTTTTGACCTCTGACCCGCCTCCAGAGGACCGCGTCATTCCTTCGTGTACCTTCGGCTCAGTTCGGAAAATTGATTGACATCTGACTAACCTGTTTGACTGCACACCTAGCGGTGATTCTTGGAACGGTTCCTCCCCCCCGGCTTCAACATTGTCTCGACTCTGATTGGTCAAATGTTGAAAATGTTGAGAATTCCGGTCCGCTATTGGCTACAATGTTGGAGCGAATCGCTCCGATTGGCTCTCATCTTCAACATTTGTGAAATATTGTCGGACTATCCTTCGGCAGCTGGCGTTCAGGTCGCAGTCTCCTCTGGAGGCGTGGGTTCGAATCCCACTTCTGACAAACCTAATCTTTGGCTACGCGTTCAGGCTCAAGTCTTTAACTCTCTGCCCCCATGTCCGAGTGATACAGTAACACTGACAAAGCACCGCATCAATCTCGTTGTGCCAAAGTTTATGCAGCGTAGCAGTGTCCCTGGCAACCTTAATAGGCTCTTTAGACTGTAGGTTTTAAGGCGTTTGCAATCAAGGTATTGTCCATGAAAGTTCGGAAAAGCATGTGAACAAAACAATGGACGAGGGCTTTAATGCAAGTGAACCAAAAGGGGATCAAAAGTACTGTCTTGGAATACCATGTAGTGGAATGTCCTGGGATGCCGTTGATTTTGAAGTCAATGGGATTCGCAGGACTTTTCGTCAAATCCTCGCACAACGTTAATTCATGACATTTGACAGATCCACGCCGAAAGTCAAGCAACACCGTGATAGGAATGGGAGCATCTTACCATCATTGCTTCAGACTCAGGAAATGTTCTTGGAACTTCACACCACCTGGCCTCCAGAGGAGCTGTAGCTTTTTTTGCCCCGGGGAAGCATGATCCACACGGAAGGGAATAAAAAATGCTGGCCAGTCATCTAAGCGCTTCCAAGTGCCAAAAGGTAGCACCTTGCCCCGTGTGAGGCTCGAACTCACGACCTTCAGATTATGAGACTGACGCGCTGCCTACTGCGCCAACGAGGCAGACTGTTGGACCTGGGCAAACTGGGAAACACCAGCTTCCATGTCACGGTGCTGCGGAGTGGCTCCCAGGAGACAGCTTAGGTGAGGCAAGCATGTCAGGATGGCTGAGCGGTCTAAGGCGCTGCGTTCAGGTTGCAGTCTCCTCTAGAGGCGTGGGTTCGAATCCCACTTCTGACAAACCTAATCTTTGGCTACGCGTTCAGGCTCAAGTCTTTAACTCTCTGGCACCATGTCAGAGTGATACAGTAACACTGACAAAGCACCGCATCAATCTCGTTGTGCCAAAATTTATGCAGCGTAGCAGTGTCCATGGCAGCCTTAATGGGCTCTTTAGACTGTAGGTTTTAAGGCTTTTGCAATAAAGGTATTTTCCACAAAAACTCGGAAAAGCATGTGAACAAAACAATGGACGAGGGCTTTAATGCAAGTGAACCAAAAGGGGATCAAAAGTACTGTCTTGGAATGCCATGTAGTGGAATGTCCTGGGATGCCGTTGATTTTTAAGGCAATGGGATTCGCAGGACTTTTCGTCAAATCCTCGCACAACGTTAATTCATGACATTTGACAGATCCACGCCGAATGTCAAGCGACACCGTGATAGAAATGGGAGCATCTTACCATCATTGCTTCAGACTCAGGAAATGTTCTTGGAACTTCACACCACCTGGCCTCCAGAGGAGCTGTAGCTTTTTTTGCCCCGGGGAAGCATGATCCACACGGAAGGGAATAAAAAATGCTGGCCAGTCATCTAAGCGCTTCCAAGTGCCAAAATGTAGCACCTTGCCCCGTGTGAGGCTCGAACTCACGATCTTCAGATTATGAGACTGACGCGCTGCCTACTGCGCCAACGAGGCAGACTGTTGGACCTGGGCAAACTGGGAAACACCAGCTTCCATGTCACGGTGCTGCGGAGTGGCTCCCAGGAGACAGCTTAGGTCAGGCAAGCATGTCAGGATGGCCGAGCGGTCTAAGGCACTGCGTTCAGGTCGCAGTCTCCTCTGGAGGCGTGAGTTCGAATCCCACTTCTGGCAAACATAATCTTTGGCTACGCGTTCAGGCTCAAGTCTTTAACTCTCTGGCACCATGTCCAAGTGATACAGTAACACTGACAAAGCACCGCATCAATCTTGTTGTGCCAAAGTTTATGCAGCGTAGCAGTGTCCCTGGCAACCTTAATAGGCTCTTTAGACTGTAGGTTTTAAGGCGTTTGCGATCAAGGTATTGTCCATGAAAGTTCGGAAAAGCATGTGAACAAAACAATGGACAAGGGCTTTAATGCAAGTGAACCAAAAGGGGATCAAAAGTACTGTCTTGGAATGCCATGTAGTGGAATGTCCTGGGATGCCGTTGATTTTTAAGGCAATGGGATTCGCAGGACTTTTTGTCAAATCCTCGCACAACGTTAATTCATGACATTTGACAGATCCACGCCGAACGTCAAGCGACAACGTGATAGGAATGGGAGCATCTTACCATCATTGCTTCAGACTCAGGAAATGTTCTTGGAACTTCACACCCCCAGGCCTCAAGAGGAGCTGTAGCTTTTTTTGCCCCGGGGAATCATGATCCACACGGAAGGGAATAAAAAATGCTGCCCAGTCATCTAAGCGCTTCCAAGTGCCAAAAGGTAGCACCTTGCCCTGTGTGAGGCTCAAACTCACGACCTTCAGATTATGAGACTGACACGCTGCCTTCTGCCCCAAAGAGGTAGACTGTTGGACCTTGGCAAACTGTGAAACACCAGCTTCCATGTCACGGTGCTATGGTGTGGCTCCTAGGAGACAGCTTGGGTCAGGCAAGCATGTCAGGATGGCCAAGCGCTCTAAGGTGCTGCCTTTAGGTTGCAGTCTCCCCTGGAAGTGTGGGTTTGAATTACACTTCTCACAAACTTAATCTTTGGCAATACGATCAGGCTCAAGTCTTTAACTCTCTGGCACCATGTGTGAGTGATACAGTAACACTGACAAAGCACCGCATCAATCTCGTTGCGCCAAAGTTCATGCAGGGTAGCAGTGTCCTTGGCAGCCTTAATGGGCTCTTTAGACTGTAGGTTTTAGGGCGTTTGCGATCAATGTATTGTCCACAAAAGCTCGGAAAAGCATGTGAACAAAACAATGGACGAGGGCTTTAATGCAAGTGCACTGAAAGGGGATCAAAAGAACTGTCTTGGAATACCATGTAGTGGAATGTCCTGGGGTGCTGTTGATTTTTAAGGCAATGGGATTCGCAAGACTTTTAGTCAAATCCTCGCACAACATTAATTCATGACATTTGACAGATCCACGCCAAACGTCAAGCGACAACGTGATAGGAATGGGAGCATCTTACCATCATTGCTTCAGACTCAGGAAATGTTCTTGGATTTTCACACCGCCAGGCCTCCAGAGGAGCTGTAGCTTTTTTGCCCCCGGGAAGCATGATCCACACAGAAGGGCATAAAAAATGCCGCCCAGTCATCTAAGCACTTCCATGTGCCATAAGTTACCACCCTGCCCCATGTGAGGCTTGAACTCACGAGCTTCAGATTATGAGACTGATGCGCTGCCTACTGTGACAACAAGGTATACTTCTGGACCTGGGCAAACTGTGAAACAACAGCTTCCATGTCACGGTGCTTCGGTGTGGCTCCTAGGAGACAGCTCGGGCCAGGCAGGTATGTCAGGATGGCCGAGCGGTCTAAGGCGCTGCGTTAAGCTGGGGAACAATTGTCCAGGGTAGAAGGGAAGAAAAGGGGGAAGAAAGAAAAAGGGAAGAAGAGGGGGAAAAAGCGAAGAAAAGAAAGGGTGCATTCTAAGCTTCCAGGACATGCCTTCACTGCAACTTCTTTACGTCACGCATAGTGATACCGTTCTGTGTTAAAACAACACATTTTGAGTTACATTGATTTCTATTGCAGGTGCTCACCAAGACCGGGGTTCGAATCCAGCTAAGTGAAGTTTAGTTTTAAACTAATTTCAAGAGGAGCATGTGCTCATGATTTACCCAGCTGGTCCACATTAACTAATTATGATCCTCCAGTCAAAGGATCCCAAATCACTATATATATCCTCATTTTCTTTCTACAACTATCTTCGTCTGGAAGTAAGCTTCCTGCTTCTTAAAAGCTTTAGCTCTAAAAGCTTTTACAGCATTGCACTTTTTAGCCCATCAATATGGAAATAACCAACAATATCTACAACTGCAACCAGAGCCCTGCTCTCCCTGAGACTTCAGCCACTGCAATGAAGCCAAACTCGCACCGCTCTTAGCGGTCCACCTGTGGTAACGTAGTATGCTTTAAGGGGAAACTTCTCTCTTTAAGGAGAAACTACTCTCCAACAAGATTAAACATTTCTTAAGTTTTTAGAAAAGCAAGACTCTCATAAATAAAAAATAATTTAAACCATTTTAAAGACACAAACACTATGGACTTAACGTCCTCCTATAATCCGTAAACAAGCAGAGATTATAACAAACCAAATAAACCCACCTTTCAAGCTTGCTGTCTGTTCACAGGTCCAAAACATTTTAACAGCCTGGCTGATTTGACTGCAAGGATCAAAGCAATCCAATCCATAAAACTTTAGTCCACAACATGTTTACATGTTGATAAACATACATGGATACACTGCTGTCATCCAAACTTGTTGCTGGAGTGCTTTCAGTACAGTAGTATCTTTTTTTAGACCAAAACACTTGTATTATGGTCTAACAAAATGGCTGCCGACCTTTTGATTGACACTTCATTGAGCCAATAGCTGAAAAGAGAAGTGTCACCATCCAAGAGCTGTCAGAACATGAGATGGTCCCGCCCTCTCTTAATTATGAACAGACTTAGTTGCAAAGACTTTGTGAATGAATTGGGCCAATTATGCTTCTGATTTCATTCATGTTAAGATTCCAAATGTAATGTTATTTAATCAATCAGATTAAAGTAAAGCCCATAGTAAACATTTAATTGACACAGTTTAATAAGTATGTTCAAGTGCAAATTAAATGACAACATCATTTTAGAAGTTAAATAAATAAATAAATTAAACAAATAACTAACATAAATAAATAAATAAACATACATATAAGTAAACAAACCCTGCCACTTCCAATAGCTATTTAACTTCTAAAATAAAATTACCCACCTAATGACAATAAGCATCACATCGATCATAGAAGTCCGATCGTAATATGTCACAGGAATTTAAACTTATCACTTCACCTACTCCTTTAAAGAGGTATTTTTAAGATCACCAGCCAAGCCATGCTCAATATCCTTGGCCCTCCACTATCCTGGGGGGGAATGAACGTTTACCAAAACATTTAAAACACTATCTGTCTGTAGATTCCTCACCTCGCTAGAGAACTGCGTTCTCACCACTAATTTTTTCTGATTTTCTCATTTCAGGTCTAACCTATGGATTCACCCGAGCACCTCAGCTCTCCCTTCCTATCCTAATATTCAGTCAGCTTTTGCTGATTGAACCAGAAATTGTGGATCATCTTATTTAAAAAGAGATCGACAACCACTTTATGTTTGACCATTCTCTGCCCCACCACTCAAGGTTTCACGCATTCGTCCCATAAGCAGTGCAACTCGCAAATTCTCCATCACTGGCTTCTTTCTAACAATCGCAGAATCCCCCACCTTATCCAACTTTAGATGATATTCTAATCACCCCCCACATTGCCTTCAGCCAAACACCTAGAGATCACCAAAAGGTTTTCGCCAATCTAGGTATTCTGCTCGCAGAAGGCTGGATCCAATACATTTATCTAATACATTTAATAATTTCTAGGCATTAACTTCGATTTGCTCAAATTCCAAGCTTCTCTTCCTAAAGAGAAAATTGGCTGAATAATTTCTCTTTCTCTTGTATTATAAGAAAGAGACTTGAATTAAACACATACTGTTATCTATCCTCGGCCACCTAAAATTCACAGTGCAAATTTACCTCAAACTTGCCTACTCCAGCTCCCTACCACAAGTCACGATTTAAAAGGCACAATTTCTCTCTCAAAACCCACCCACAATGAACTCCGCTTATGGATTGCTTCCTTAAGCTATGGAACGGCTGTTCCTTCTTCTGCAGAGATTTGTTCGCACCCCCATTAGATATTTGTCTATTTACTGGTGCTACCCCATCAGTTGGGTTGCAAGGGTACTCAGAGGCCACTGGTTGCCACCACATGGCCCCCTTAATCTGTTTCCACTCTAGAAACCATTGTTCATCAGCCTTCTTCAAACTGTACCCAATAGTCGCTGCCGCCATACTATGGGGAGACGAATGGTCCACCTCTAGGATTCTCATTTATTGTGTTGTGGAAGAAACAATATAATGCATAGACAAAGGCATTCCTACTCTCTAAGCTTTAATGCTACTTTTAAGATGTCTTATTTGACATTAGTCAATTTATCATGTCTGCATAATACGTGCCAGGTTGCAAAACCAAATCACTGACTCTCTCTCATTTTTCTTTCCAGAAACTTTGGTCACTGGCTACAGAAGTGGACCCCAACTCAACGCCTGTCCATCCCTTTCCACAAATGACATTACCTTAAGCCACCCCCATTATAACCTCCACCAAACTCCATATCACTTACCATTAAAGTAGTAGCCTTCAGACCCTTCAGTCACACATCACAGCATGAAACATTCAAACTCAACCCTCACTCCAACCCACCATAGCAGATCTAATTTTGTGTGATGAGGAAAGAAAGGGTTTCCTCGTCCTGCTAAGTAAGATAGATCTATTGACAAAGAACATTTCATTTACATCTTCAACATTCCTGCCCTCACCCACCCAGTCCAAACTCTCTAGTATACCTACACTCGAGGATTATAAGAAACAAACCCCCTAGCCCCCCTTTTTACTGATGACGCTAATCGTCCAGTATCACAGCTCTGGTTCCAGAAACACCTCAAAGTTGTCCACCTCTCAGGATTTCCGCCCGAACCAATCTCCAGCCATTCATCCAGAATTGGCATTATTAAAAGGCTTTCCTAGCACCAGATCCAGACCCTTGGTCATTGGTTCTCTGAAGCCTTTCAAATCCTACATTCGCATCAGTCTTTTCATCTCAAAGAACCCAAGTTGTTTCTTTCAAACCTCTCAGCCCAATCTTGGCCACCCCTTTATTCTCAAGCCAAAGCCATCTATCTGTCCATCCCTAGCAAACCCCCTCACAGCTCAGACTCCCGCTGGAGTAAATATGAGCTTCAGCTCTTGCAGAGCTTAACATGACCCTCTTTCTGTTCCCCCTGCCAGCATTGAGTTCCTCTGCTGTTTCCTCCTAGTTCTTCACTCCCTGCCTTTGACTCTCATGTAATCTCCTTGCTACATCAGCATCACCCTAAGCTCAGATTTCGCAGGGGTCAACATGAGCTTTGGCTCTGACAAGAGCCTACCCTATCACCCTTTCCTTTCTGTTCCCCCTGCCAGCGTTGAGTAATTCCGCTGTTCCCTCCTAGCTCTTTACCCCTTGCCTTTGGCTCTCTGGTAACCTCCTTGCTCCATCTGCATCACCCAAGCTCAGACTCTCGCAAGGGTCAACACGAGCTTCGGCTCTCGCAAGAGCCTCACCTTTCACCCTCTCCTTTCTGTTCCTCCTGCCAGTGTTGAGTGCTTCCACTGTTCCTTCCTAGCTCTTTACCCCTCGCCTTTGGCTCTCTTGTTACCACCTTGCTCAATCTGCTTCAAGCTCAGACTCCTGTAGGGGTCAACACAAGTTTCGGCCCTCCCAAGAGCCTCCCCTTTCACCCTCTCTTTTCTGTTATCCCTGCCAGCGTTGAGTACTTCCGCTGTTTCCTCCTAGCTCTTCACTCCTTGCCTTTGGCCCTCTCATAACCTCCTTGCACTATCTGCATCACCCTAAGCTCAGACTCCCGCAGGGGTCAACGCAAGCTGTGGCTCTCATAAGAACCTCACCTATCAACCTCTCCTTTCTGTATCCCCTGCCAGCGATAAGCGCTTCTGCTGTTCCCTCCAATCTCTTAACTCCTTGCCTTGACTCTCAACTAACCTCTTTGCTCCATCTTAGCATCACCCTAAGCTCAGACCCCCACAGGGGTCAACACGAGCTTCGGCTCTCGCAAGAGCCTCCGCTATCACCCTCACCTTCCTGTTTCCACTGCCAGAAATGAGTGCTTATGCTGCATCATTTTATTTATTCTGTATTGTCATTCATCAGTATAGTATCTACATTTTGTTTAATCTGTATAGTAGTTCATTAGCATTACATGTTATCATATTGTGTATTTTGCACAGTAATCTCGTTACCTCCAACAGCTCTCCCCTTTTTCTTTCCCCCCTGTCAGTGTTGTATGCTCTCTCTGCTTTAGTATCTTATTGCATAATTTGTATATTCTGTATAGTACTTGCGTTAGATATTTGTGTTTCTTACAGCTGCTCTCCCCCCTTTTTCCTGCCCTGCAGCATCAAGCACCTTTGCAGCTCCAATTAATTTATTCTGCATAATGGTTTATTGTTATATCTTGTATTGTATCATTTGCATAAAAATTGTTTAGTATATCTGTTACTTCCAGCCACCTTGCCCATTTCTTTTCCCATTCCAGTGTGGAGTGCTTCCGCTGCACCAGTTTGTTTGTTTTCCATATAGTTATTGATAAAATGTATACATTGTGTTCATTCTGCATAGTAGTCCATTTGTATTTCATGTATTATATTGTGTATTTCTGGATAATAATCATATTACTCCCAGCAGCTCTCCCCTTTCTACTTGCCAGAATTGAGTGCCTTACTGTTTTCTACCAGCTCTTTACTCATTGTTTTTGACTCTCATCCAACCTCCTTCCTCCACATTAACATCACCCTAAGCTCTGACTCCCGCCGGAGTCAATAGGAGTTTTGGCTCTCGCATGAGCCTCACCTATCGCCTTCACCTTCCAGTTTCCCCTGCCAGTGTCAAGTGCTTCCGCTGCATCAGTTTATTTATTCTTTATAGTTATTCACCAGTATCGGCATTAACATGTTTATTCTGCATAGTAGTTCATTAGCATTTCATGTTCTGTATTTTGCATAGTAACCTTATTACTTCAACAGCACCCCCCTTTTTCTCTCCCCTTACCAGCGTTGTGGGCTCCCGCTGCATTAGTATCATTCTTGTTGATTATTTTGCATATTATGCATAGTAATTGTATAGCATATTTTTGTTAATTACAGCTGTTTTTCTTCTGCCAGCGCTAAGTGCTTCCGCTGCCTACTGCAATTTTATTATGCATAGTATTTCCCTAATGTTTCATGTTTTTATTTTATTGTTAATATATTAAATCTTTGTTAATACCAGCTTCCTTCCCCTCTCTTTCTCCCTGCCAGCTTCTAGCAACATGCCAGCATTGAGTGCTTTTGCTGCATAGCAGTTGTATATTCCATACAGTAATTTATATAGCATTGTTTCCTCCAGCTTCTCTCCTTTGTTTACCCCCAACAGCTTTTTATGCTTCCGCTACCAAATCTCTTCCCTCCTCTTAAACAGCCAGCTCCACACCCTTCATTATTGCATCTCACAAACCTTCTCTTAAGCACTGACTCCCGTAGAGGGCCCATTTAAGCCCCAATTTACACACGAGTCTCCACCCACCCTCTAAGCCATTCAGACTCCCTTAGACTTCCTAACTTTATTTCTTAGCCACCAAACCCACCCTGCCCTTCACACACTCCCTAGAAAGCTTTTCCCCCACTTTTTATCAGTTCTTCACATATATATCCAGCAGCCGGATATAGCACTTTTTCTTTGCACTTTGGGGAGTTCCTGTGTAAACACACGGCTGCTGTCCCGAGCGCTTATCATTGGCTTTTTGGGGAGTTTGAGATAGACCTGAGCTCAATCTCCACTCGCCCTGCAAAAGGGGGGGAGCCCTGGGCTCGAGGATCCCTTGAGCTCAGGGCTCTCTCCCGGGACAGCATGCCAAACAAGCTATGTATAAATCATGAGCTAAGTGTGAACTCTTGAAGTGAAGTTTAGTTTTAAACTAAATTCGAGAGGAGCATGTGCTCATGATTTACCCAGCTGGTCCACATTAACTAATTATGATCCTCCAATCAAAGGATCCCAAATCACTATATATATCCTCATTTCCTTTCTACAACTATCTTCGTCTGGAAGAAACCCCCCTCCTCCCCTTCTTCCTCCTTTATCCAGAATGGGTGGCACGGTGGCCCAGTGACTAGCACTGTTGCCTCACAGCACGAATACCAATGGTGTTGGGTCCTCGCTGAGCCATCTGGTATTTCTGTGTGGAGTTTGCATGTTCTCCCCGTGTCCGCGTGGGTTTCCCGGTTTCCTCCCACCATCCAAATGTGCTCTATATTATAGATAAAACAAGCCTAAACCTTTTTTATGATGTCTTACTCTCAGGAAGTTCGCCTTGGCCTCAGCAGCGGGGGAGTTTGAGATAGACCTGAGCTTAATCTCCACTCGCCCTGCAAAAGGGGGGGAGCCCTGGGCTCGAGGATCCCTTAAGCTCAGGGCTCTCTCCCGGGACAGCATGCCAAACAAGCTATGTATAAATCATGAGCTAAGTGTGAACTCTTGAAACATGTGTGTTTTATGTGATAGGTGGGAGTGATAAGAAGACTTCGTCAAGAGTGTGGTTTAGATGCCAAAGGCTCTCGCACAGATCTACTCCTGCGACTTTCGGAGGAGATTAGGTCAAGGGAGGCCTATGACAAGGTTTTTGAAAAGATTTGGGCTGCTTCAGGTAAACCTCAATGTTGCACATTAAAATATTACAAATAAATCAGAAATGTACAAAGTCACATAGACATAATGGGTCCTGTTTTCTGCTTGGCACTGATTGGGGAGTGACTGGTGGTGTACAGCTCTGGGGGGGGTGTTGGAGGTGGCCTCGTCTGACACCTATTGTTGCTTTCCGTGTGGGGGAGTGTATTTACATCTCTGAGGCACTGCATCTTTAAATTTTTTAAAAGTATACTTTGTTAAGGTTAATGCCACTGCCCTCCATCATAACCTATGGTCATTTAAGTCCCAATGTCATTAATGGGATTTGATTATGTTTTCTTAACTATTTGCTTATCTTTTTTGTCTGTTCCAGGAGGTTGGGCTGTCATCATGTGTCCTTGTGGCATAGTTTACAGTATAAAGTGTAATCTGCGAGCAGAAAGTCCACGGGATTTTGCAGATATGCTTCTGTCTTGGAAGCATCTGCCTAATGTTGTTATTTATGACTTTGCCCGTGGACTGTCCACCCACACAAATTTGAGGAAACCCATAACTTTCACACCTTTCAAGGGAAGGTTACTCGAACCAACCACTGAAAATATTGCAAAAGCAAAATCAGGAACATTACGGGTAACTCTGCCATGGCTCACTGCAAAAAAGCAAAGTCCAGATCCGGATGGTCATCCAATAGCTGGTTCTGCAGAACACTATGTTCTGTATGACCGCTTTCACGAAGACAACACAAAAGATCCTCGTGATTCACTGAGGAAGCTTCTTCTTGTGCCTCAACTAGCTGGCAAAGTTAACAGTCAGGCTGCAGAACAGCTTTTTTCAAAGCTAAAGAAAAATAACTACTTTATGAACATGGCATTGCCATCCACACATGTTTTCCTCATGCGAAACATCATCCACCATTACAATGTCAGAAAAAACGAGAAACGTCTTCATGACATAAAAAAGGAATTCAACACAAACATTCACATGAATGACCACAGCCAGGTTGTGTTAGGTAATGTTTCCCTTACTTTATAACAAATACATCACTATATCCATAACTGTACTTATGTGTATATTTGTATTTATAGAAAATCCATCCTCCACAGAGAAATGAATGGACATGTCACTTGGTAATTTGACTGTTATTTCCAGTTGCTTAGTGTCAAGTTTCTGTTCTCTAATTATTATGTGTTATTTTCAAATTTTGATGCTTTAATGTACTCTAAGGTCCACTGACAGCACTGCCAAAAATATTGTGACTTTACAAACGACCGCTGCATCACCAGGCAAAACATGTCACATCTCCTCTGTCATCAGTACCAATTACAGAAAAAACAGCTTGTGAACCTACCACTCTTCTGAATTTTTTGGAACCTACTAAGCCTTGGGAGAGGGACTGGCATCCATTACAAGAGAAACTGGTGAACAATTACCATTACATATAAATGCACACACACACACACACACACATATTTAATGTTATTATTATTACAGCTTGATTATGTGCTGGACCGAAATCGCCCTGGCAGTGAAATAATTTTGAAGGAGGGGCAAGTGTGCCTTATTCGAGAAGAATTTTGGAGCCTTGGATTGTTGAGGGACATGGACTTCCATGTAAGCAGTCTGTTTTTTTATTATAACTTTTTTTTAATTAAAAACATTGACTTATCAAAGTATTTATTGCAGATTGGAAACGCCTGCATGAAGCTTATTTGTAAAATGGCTCGACAAATTGTATGTACTATAAAACATAATATTTATATAGATTGTTTTAACTTGATCCAAATAAAATAAAAAAAAAACAATTTCTAAACTGTGTGAAAATGTTCATGTCATTGTCAACAGTTTCTTTTTATTCATGTAGGGCAAGGACATATACATTGAGGACTTTTATGTTTTCCCTGTGTGGAAAGAAACTCCTAACAACATTGTTACTGGATTACCGGTGCGTGTATGTACTGTATTTACTGTGTGAGAAGTACAACCTAAATTAAACAACATAACTGTCCTGATCAATTCTAGGAAGATGCAGACTTGAAAGACCTGTTAGCTTTTCCAGCATGGACAAATGCCAATGGACCAGACCGCTTTGTTGTCTGTTTAAGAAAATATTGAAATGTCTAGTGCATAAATTAATTGGTATTGCAATGTGTGTGTTTCTAAAATAAAACACTGAAAAATCTTGGAAGAAGCAATAATGTTCAAATGAAATATTTTTACACCTTTAACATTATAGATAATGATGCCGCTTCGAAGAGAGATGGTGTTTTTAGACTCTCTGTACGCAGAGCATGAATCATGATTTGGAGATGAAGAATACAGGGCAATTTTTAGGTCTATCAATAAACTAAGACATGTTTTAGCCTTTATGTGATATATGGCTACGTTCCTATAGCCGATTCTATTTATTTCCTAACCGTGTATTATAGTTCTGCCACTTTTGGCTACGTTCCTATAGCCGTTTCTTGAACTTCTGGCTATGTTCATCTAGCCTTTTTTATGCATGGTGTTCTAGAGTTGAGGTGAGCTGTAATTGTTAGTATTACTACTATGTTTTGTTTACAGGAAAATTGCTTACCAAGTGGATCATGGGACATGGTCTGAAAAGACTGGATATGATTTTCCAGTGAGGAATCAACTTAAAAAAATTATTATTTGGCTTTTACAACAATTAAATTTTTTGTACATTATTCTAAAATAAAATTGATTTGCTTTGCCTATTTTAGGCTTTGCCACGTCAGACAAGAGGGAATGATTGTGGTGTTTTTGTACTCATGGTAAGATATAAATTGAGTTAATTGATTTAAAGATTTTGTAAACATTGTAAATGACTGTGGCTTCTCTCTTTTCAGTACACCCTCTCAATGGTGTGTGGCATTGGGTTTCAATTCCAGGAGGTATTATTTTATTATTTATGTAACTTTATTTTGTTGGTGCTTTTTAAAATCATAGTTAAAATGTAACTATTTTAGTGTATATTATCTTGCTTTCTTCTAAGCAACATATCTTTTAAAAAAAGGGGCATGGTTATTGCAAGCACACCCAACATCATGTATTAACAAAAACATGTTGGTTAACTGTCAGACTAAACAGTCTTTCTTTCAGATGGATATACCTATCATCCGTCAGTGGTGGTGCCTTCTACTCATGGAACAATTTCAAACTGATGGGTATGTCAGTATTTATTTATTTTTCTTGCAAATCTGTAAAATTAAAAATTTATATTGTGTCAATACAACAACTTGTAACATGAATAACAAAACATACTTAAAATCTCTCTTACCGGTGACCAGTATGTCACCGACTCGGTCCCAGTAACTCCCCTCGCTGGCCAGCAGAGGCCACCATCTCCGGACTTTTAGCATTACGTCATCCATCTACACTGATTGCGCATACACCTGATTGGAATCTGGCTAATGACCCACGTACCTCTTATAAGCCGCACTCAAACACTCGTTCAGGGCGAAGTCTTGTTTAGCCCCGGCCAGCATTTCTGAGCATTATCTCCAGCCTGATCTCCTGTGCACGACACCAGCCTGTCTCTTACTTTGCTTCGCATTCTGCCTGCCCACGACCCATGCTTGTTATACGGACTCTGACTCTCTCTCTGCCTGCCCACGAACCACGCCTGTTATACGGACTCTGATCCTTGCTGCCTGCCCTTGACCCAAGCCTGCATAACAGATCCTGGTTCTCGCTCACTCCCTTCCACTCATGCCTGGTAACTCACTCTGTGTCTGTTCATCATCAGTCTTGATACCCATACTACTACTGTGGATGTGTGTGTGCACTCCGGTGCATATTGTGTGTTTGAGTGAAGTTGTGATTAATAAATATTGCATAATGGATCCCTCCGTGTCAGTCTCCACGTTACACAGTAATTATGGATTTTGTCTTGTCTTGTTATTAAAAGCTATGGGCACAGATTTGCTTTCTGGACTGAGGAGGCAAGAAGTGTCTTGGATGGAAAAATTCTGCTCCTTTTTAGGGTGAAAAGAAAAACCACATCCAATCTTCCGGCACATGTCCAAGCAGTTCAAGATTGGGAAAGGAATGACAAAAGATTAGTGGACTTGATTATCACATCAAAATCACCAGAGCAGCATTTGGTGGTATAGATGGTTCCACTTTAAATTACTCCTCTAGACTCTGAGTATGGTTGACTTAAATATAGTCAAGTGACAATTTGACTATTATTTGCCAAATATAATTAATTACTTGTGCATTTACATATGAAATATAATTTCCTTCTATGGCCCAAAGGATATACTCGGTGGGAAAAGGTCAAATTGGTTTCCACTAAACCCCGTTCTCAAGTGCCTGTCTTCATTGAGAATGAGCAGTCCCAGTCAATCATTTATGACTACATCAGAGGAATTCTTAATAAAACCAAAACACAGCTGACCTTCAATGATGAGGTGGAGTTCATTTGTGGATGTCTCCTCCCAGAGGTAATCACAAAACATGTATGTACATGAGCATGCTTATGTTCTGCAGTGTGTGTTTTATTTTATTAATTGGTTTATCTGTATGTTTGTACAGGCCATAACTCATGGCATTTCCGAGTTACAAGGCTTGTCTTGGCAGGAGGCTGAAGATGTCTTCCTCCAGGGCCCCATTTATCACGCAAGGTATGTTTACATTTTATTGTACAAAAGCTGTTAAGTTTTTATGTTAAACACAATTTCTGACAACAGCATTTATTTTTTTTTTTTAGTGAAGTTGAGGAATTTAACAGAAGAATTGCTCGAGAAATGAAAAATCTCCCCAACAAGAATGTAAAGCATTTTATTTTATTTTATATGTAATAAATACATTATTAATCCAAGTATTGTTTTTCACAATTTTTCTCTGCATTTTTTACAGCTCGATGACTTGTAGGACCTCATGAAAATTTATAAAAAAATAAAGTTTGGTGTGAGAAAATTACTCAGAGTACTATCATTTATTCTGTGAATAATAAGATAATGTTCATTCCCTCAACTCAATACTAAAGAGTTTGATAAATCCTTAATGATTTAAAAACAAAAAAACAAAAACAATAAATGACTGAAAATATTTAAGTAACTGAACAATATCTATTTACAAATACAGTTAATTAAAATACAACAGACTTAATGCATTAAATCATAATCTAGTATGTTTAATATTTTATATAATAATGTATTCAATCATAGTGCAATATTTTATAGTAGAAAAATAGTGTAATTTACAATTTATAAATCAATCAATTCAGGTTAGGCAATTTTTCCAACAGCAGGTGGCACTGTCTGAGAAAACGATAGGTCTGGAAGTGCTGGTCTGAGCGAGCAGGTCTGAGCGTGCGGTTGGGTCTCGGGGCCTGCAGCTTCATAATGTTGCCACAGAGACTTAGGGAATGGTCACCTACAGTGGTAGAAACGCGGAACTTTGTCTAGACACTGTTAACAGTGATACCTTTCCTACCCATGACAATATTCTGCTAAATCCTGATTTCATCTTGTAACGCTGGACAGAATTTGGCCCAGGATCTTTGTCCAGTGCATGTGTTAGCAGTTGCAAGGCATCAAAATGATTGATCCGTCCCTGGGTGGGCTTGAACCACCAACCTTTCAGTTAACAGCCGAACGCGCTAACCGATTGTGTCACAGAGACTTAGTGAAAAGTCACCTACAGTGGTGGAAACGCGGAACTTTGTCTCAAAAGGTCTGCTATATGAAACCTAATGTAAGTTTGCTGAGAGAGAGAGAGAAAAGTAACAGAAATGCCCAACGTGGGGCTCGAACCCACAACCCTGACATTAAGAGTCTCATGCTCTACCGACAGAGCTAGCCAGGCGGATGAAGAGTCTCCACTAGAACTAGACACTGTTAACAGTAATACCTTCCCTACCCGTGACAATCTTCTGCTAAATCCTGATTTCATCTTGTAACGCTGGACAGAATGTGGCCCAGGATCTATGTCCAGTGCACGTGTTAGCAGTTGCAAGGCAGCAAAATGCCTAATTCGTCCCTGGGTGGGCTTGAACCACCAACCTTTCAGTTAACAGCCGAACACGCTAACCAATTGCGCTACAGAGACTTAGTGAAAGGTCACCTACAGTGGTAGAAACGCGGAACTTTGTCTCAAAGTCTGCTACATGAACCCTAATGTAAGTTTACTGGGAGAGAGAGAGAAAAATAACAGGAACGCCCAACGTGGGGCTCAAACCTACAACCCTGACATTAAGAGTCTCATGCTCTACCGACTGAGCTAGCCAGGCTGATGAGATGAACTTTTAAGAGCTAAACACTGTTTACAGTAATACCTTCCCTACTCGTGACAATACTCTGCTAAATCCTGATTTCGTCTTGTAACGCTGGACAGAATGTGGCCCAGGATCTATGTCCAGTGCACGTGTTAGCAGTTGCAAGGCAGCAAAATGCCTAATTCGTGCCTGGGTGGGCTTGAACCACCAACCTTTCAGTTAACAGCCGAACGCGCAAACCGATTGCGCCACAGAGACTTAGTGAAAGGTCACCTACAGTGGTAGAAACGCGGAACTTTGTCTCAAAAAGTCTGCTATATGAAGCCTAATGATAGTTTGCTGAGAGAAAGAGAGAAAAGTAACAGGAACGCCCAACGTGGGGCTCGAACCCACAACCCTGACATTAAGAGTCTCATGCTCAACCGTCTGAGCTAGCCGGGCTGATGAGAAGCTCTTTTAGGAACCAGAAACCGTTTACAGTAATACCTTCCCTACCCGTGACAATCTTCTGCTAAATCCTGATTTCGTCTTGTAACGCTGGACAGAATGTGGCCCAGGATCTATGTCCAGTGCACGTGTTAGCAGTTGCAAGGCAGCAAAATGCCTAATTCGTACCTGGGTGGGCTTCAACCACCAACCTTTCAGTCAACAGCCGAACGCGCTAACCGATTGCGCCAAAGAGACTTAGTAAAAAGTCACCTACAGTGGTAGAAACGCGGAACTTTGTCTCAAAAGGTCTGCTATATGAACCCTAATGTAAGTTTGCTGAGAGAGAGAGAGAAAAGTAACAGAAACGCCCAACGTGGGGCTCGAACCCACGACCCTGACATTAAGTGTATCATGCTCGACCGACTGAGCTAGCCAGGCAGATGAGGACTCCCCACTAGAACTAGACACTGTTAACAGTAATACCTTCCCTACCCGTGACAATCTTCTGCTAAATCCTGATTTCATCTTGTAACGCTGGACAGAATGTGGCCCAGGATCTATGTCCAGTGCACGTGTTAGCAGTTGCAAGGCAGCAAAATGCCTAATTCGTCCCTGGGTGGGCTTGAACCACCAACCTTTCAGTTAACAGCCGAACGCGCTAACCGATTGCGCCACAGAGACTTAGTGAAAAGTCACCTACAGTGGTAGAAACACGTAACTTTGTCTCAAAGTCTGCTATATTAAACCTTATGTAAGTTTGCTGGGAGAGAGAGAGAAAAGAAACAGGAACGCCCAACGTGGGGCTCGAACCCACGACCCTGAGATTAAGAGTCTCATGCTCTACCGACTGAGCTAGCCGGGCTGATGAGAAGCTCTTTTAGGAACCAGAAACCGTTTACAGTAATACCTTCCCTACCCGTGACAATCTTCTGCTAAATCCTGATTTCATCTTGTAACGCTGGACAGAATGTGGCCCAGGATATATGCCCAGTGCACGGTTTAGCAGTTGCAAGGCAGCAAAATGCCTAATTCGTCTCTGGGTGGGCTTCAACCACCAACCTTTCAGTTAACAGCCTAACGCGCTAACCGATTGCACCACAGAGACTTAGTGAAAAGTCACCTACAGTGGTAGAAACGCGTAACTTTGTCTCAAAGTCTGCTACATGAACGCTAATGTAAGTTTGCTGGGAGAGAGAGAGAAAAGTAACAGGAAGACCCAACGTAGGGCTCGAACCCACAACCCTGACATTAAGAGTCTCATGCTCTACCGACTGAGCTAGCCGGGCTGATGAGATGACCTTTTAAGAGCTAAACACTCTTTACAGTAATACCTTCCCTACCCGTGAAAATATTCTGCTAAATCCTGATTTCGTCTTGTAACGCTGGACAGAATGTGGCCCAGGATCTATGTCCAGTGCACGTGTTAGCAGTTGCAAGGCAGCAAAATGCCTAATTCGTCCTTGGGTAGACTTGAACCACCAACCTAACAGTTAACAGCCGAACGTGCTAACCGATTGCGCCACAGAGAGTTAGGGAAAAGTCACCTACAGTGGTGGAAACGCGTAACTTTGTCTCAAAGTCTGCTATATTAAACCTTATGTAAGTTTGCTGGGAGAGAGAGAGAAAAGTAACAGGAACGCCCAACGTGGGGCTCGAACCCACGACCCTGACATTAAGAGTCTCATACGCTACCGACTGAGCTAGCCGGGCTGATGAGTTGAACATTTAAGAGCTAAACACTCTTTACAGTAATACCTTCCCTACCCGTGACAATGTTCTGCTAAATCCTGATTTCGTCTTGTAACGCTGGACAGAATGTGGCCCAGGATCTATGTCCAGTGCACGTGTTAGCAGTTGCAAGGCAGCAAAATGCCTAATTCGTGCCTGGGTGGGCTTGAACCACCAACCTTTCAGTTAACAGCCGAACGCGCAAACCGATTGCGCCACAGAGACTTAGTGAAAGGTGACCTACAGTGGTAGAAACCCGTAACTTTGTCTCAAAAGGTCTGCTATATGAACCCTAATGATAGTTTGCTGAGAGAAAGAGAGAAAAGTAACAGGAACGCCCAACGTGGGGCTCGAACCCACAACCCTGACATTAAGAGTCTCATGCTCAACCGACTGAGCTAGCCGGGCTGATGAGATGAACATTTAAGAGCTAAACACTCTTTACAGTAATACCTTCCCTACCCGTGACAATGTTCTGCTAAATCCTGATTTCGTCTTGTAACGCTGCACAGAATGTGGCCCAGGATCTATGTCCAGTGCACGTGTTAGCAGTTGCAAGGCAGCAAAATGCCTAATTCGTACCTGGGTGGGCTTCAACCACCAACCTTTCAGTCAACAGCCGAACGCGCTAACCGATTGCGCCAAAGAGACTTAGTAAAAAGTCACCTACAGTGGTAGAAACGCGGAACTTTGTCTCAAAAGGTCTGCTATATGAACCCTAATGTAAGTTTGCTGAGAGAGAGAGAGAAAAGTAACAGAAACGCCCAACGTGGGGCTCGAACCCACGACCCTGACATTAAGTGTATCATGCTCGACCGACTGAGCTAGCCAGGCAGATGAGGACTCCCCACTAGAACTAGACACTGTTAACAGTAATACCTTCCCTACCCGTGACAATCTTCTGCTAAATCCTGATTTCATCTTGTAACGCTGGACAGAATGTGGCCCAGGATCTATGTCCAGTGCACGTGTTAGCAGTTGCAAGGCAGCAAAATGCCTAATTCGTCCCTGGGTGGGCTTGAACCACCAACCTTTCAGTTAACAGCCGAACGCGCTAACCGATTGCGCCACAGAGACTTAGTGAAAAGTCACCTACAGTGGTAGAAACGCGTAACTTTGTCTCAAAGTCTGCTATATTAAACCTTATGTAAGTTTGCTGGGAGAGAGAGAGAAAAAAAACAGGAACGCCCAACGTGGGGCTCGAACCCACGACCCTGAGATTAAGAGTCTCATGCTCTACCGACTGAGCTAGCCGGGCTGATGAGAAGCTCTTTTAGGAACCAGAAACCGTTTACAGTAATACCTTCCCTACCCGTGACAATCTTCTGCTAAATCCTGATTTCATCTTGTAACGCTGGACAGAATGTGGCCCAGGATATATGCCCAGTGCACGGTTTAGCAGTTGCAAGGCAGCAAAATGCCTAATTCGTCTCTGGGTGGGCTTCAACCACCAACCTTTCAGTTAACAGCCTAACGCGCTAACCGATTGCACCACAGAGACTTAGTGAAAAGTCACCTACAGTGGTAGAAACGCGTAACTTTGTCTCAAAGTCTGCTACATGAACGCTAATGTAAGTTTGCTGGGAGAGAGAGAGAAAAGTAACAGGAAGACCCAACGTAGGGCTCGAACCCACAACCCTGACATTAAGAGTCTCATGCTCTACCGACTGAGCTAGCCGGGCTGATGAGATGACCTTTTAAGAGCTAAACACTCTTTACAGTAATACCTTCCCTACCCGTGAAAATATTCTGCTAAATCCTGATTTCGTCTTGTAACGCTGGACAGAATGTGGCCCAGGATCTATGTCCAGTGCACGTGTTAGCAGTTGCAAGGCAGCAAAATGCCTAATTCGTCCTTGGGTAGACTTGAACCACCAACCTAACAGTTAACAGCCGAACGTGCTAACCGATTGCGCCACAGAGAGTTAGGGAAAAGTCACCTACAGTGGTGGAAACGCGTAACTTTGTCTCAAAGTCTGCTATATTAAACCTTATGTAAGTTTGCTGGGAGAGAGAGAGAAAAGTAACAGGAACGCCCAACGTGGGGCTCGAACCCACGACCCTGACATTAAGAGTCTCATACGCTACCGACTGAGCTAGCCGGGCTGATGAGTTGAACATTTAAGAGCTAAACACTCTTTACAGTAATACCTTCCCTACCCGTGACAATGTTCTGCTAAATCCTGATTTCGTCTTGTAACGCTGGACAGAATGTGGCCCAGGATCTATGTCCAGTGCACGTGTTAGCAGTTGCAAGGCAGCAAAATGCCTAATTCGTGCCTGGGTGGGCTTGAACCACCAACCTTTCAGTTAACAGCCGAACGCGCAAACCGATTGCGCCACAGAGACTTAGTGAAAGGTGACCTACAGTGGTAGAAACCCGTAACTTTGTCTCAAAAGGTCTGCTATATGAACCCTAATGATAGTTTGCTGAGAGAAAGAGAGAAAAGTAACAGGAACGCCCAACGTGGGGCTCGAACCCACAACCCTGACATTAAGAGTCTCATGCTCAACCGACTGAGCTAGCCGGGCTGATGAGATGAACATTTAAGAGCTAAACACTCTTTACAGTAATACCTTCCCTACCCGTGACAATGTTCTGCTAAATCCTGATTTCGTCTTGTAACGCTGCACAGAATGTGGCCCAGGATCTATGTCCAGTGCACGTGTTAGCAGTTGCAAGGCAGCAAAATGCCTAATTCGTACCTGGGTGGGCTTCAACCACCAACCTTTCAGTCAACAGCCGAACGCGCTAACCGATTGCGCCAAAGAGACTTAGTAAAAAGTCACCTACAGTGGTAGAAACGCGGAACTTTGTCTCAAAAGGTCTGCTATATGAACCCTAATGTAAGTTTGCTGAGAGAGAGAGAGAAAAGTAACAGAAACGACCAACGTGGGGCTCAAACCCACAACCCTGACATTAAGAGTCTCATGCTCTACCGACTGAGCTAGCCAGGCGGATGAGAAGTCCCCACTAGAACTAGACACTGTTAACAGTAATACCTTCCCTACCCGTGACAATATTCTGCTAAATCCTGATTTCATCTTGTAACGCTGGACAGAATGTGGCCCAGGATCTATGTCCAGTGCACGTGTTAGCAGTTGCAAGGCAGCAAAATGCCTAATTCGTCCCTGGGTGGGCTTGAACCACCAACCTTTCAGTTAACAGCCGAACGCGCTAACCGATTGCGCCACAGAGACTTAGTGAAAGGTGACCTACAGTGGTAGAAACGCGGAACTTTGTCTCAAAAGGTCTGCTATATGAACCCTAATGTAAGTTTGCTGAGAGAGAGAGAGAAAAGTAACAGAAACGCCCAACGTGGGGCTCGAACCCACGACCCTGACATCAAGTGTATCATGCTCGACCGACTGAGCTAGCCGGGCTGATGAGAAGCTCTTTTAGGAACCAGAAACCGTTTACAGTAATACCTTCCCTACCCGTGACAATCTTCTGCTAAATCCTGATTTCGTCTTGTAACGCTGGACAGAATGTGGCCCAGGATCTATGTCCAGTGCACGTGTTAGCAGTTGCAAGGCAGCAAAATGCCTAATTCGTGCCTGGGTGGGCTTGAACCACCAACCTTTCAGTTAACAGCCGAACGCGCAAACCGATTGCGCCACAGAGACTTAGTGAAAGGTGACCTACAGTGGTAGAAACCCATAACTTTGTCTCAAAAGGTCTGCTATATGAACCCTAATGATAGTTTGCTGAGAGAAAGAGAGAAAAATAACAGGAACGCCCAACGTGGGGCTCGAACCCACAACCCTGACATTAAGAGTCTCATGCTCAACCGACTGAGCTAGCCGGGCTGATGAGATGAACTTTTAAGAGCTAAACACTGTTTACAGTAATACCTTCCCTACCCGTGAAAATATTCTGCTAAATCCTGATTTCGTCTTGTAACGCTGGACAGAATGTGGCCCAGGATCTATGTCCAGTGCACGTGTTAGCAGTTGCAAGGCAGCAAAATGCCTAATTCGTACCTGGGTGGGCTTCAACCACCAACCTTTCAGTCAACAGCTAAATGCGCTAACCGATTGCGCCACAGAGACTTATTGAAAGGTGACCTACAGTGGTAGAAACGCGTAACTTTGTCTCAAAGTCTGCTACATGAACCCTTATGTAAGTTTGCTGGGAGAGAGAGAGAAAAGTACAGGAACGCCCAACGTGGGGCTCAAACCCACGACCCTGAGATAAAGAGTCTCATGCTCTACCGACTGAGCTAGCCGGGCTGATGAGATGAACTTTAAAGAGCTAAACACTCTTTACAGTAATACCTTCCCTACCCGTGAAAATATTCTGCTAAATCCTGATTTCATCTTGTAACGCTGGACAGAATGTGGCCCAGGATCTATGTCCAGTGCACGTGTTAGCAGTTGCAAGGCAGCAAAATGCCTAATTCGTCCCTGGGTGGGCTTGAACCACCAACCTTTCAGTTAACAGCCGAACGCGCTAACCGATTGCGCCACAGAGACTTAGTAAAAAGTCACCTACAGTGGTAGAAACGCGGAACTTTGTCTCAAAAGGTCTGCTATATGAACCCTAATGTAAGTTTGCTGAGAGAGAGAGAGAAAAGTAACAGAAACGCCCAACGTGGGGCTCGAACCCACGACCCTGACATCAAGTGTATCATGCTCGACCGACTGAGCTAGCCGGGCTGATGAGAAGCTCTTTTAGGAACCAGAAACCGTTTACAGTAATACCTTCCCTACCCGTGACAATCTTCTGCTACATCCTGATTTCGTCTTGTAACGCTGGACAGAATGTGGCCCAGGATCTATGTCCAGTGCACGTGTTAGCAGTTGCAAGGCAGCAAAATGCCTAATTCGTGCCTGGGTGGGCTTGAACCACCAACCTTTCAGTTAACAGCCGAACGCGCAAACCGATTGCGCCACAGAGACTTAGTGAAAGGTGACCTACAGTGGTAGAAACCCGTAACTTTGTCTCAAAAGGTCTGCTATATGAACCCTAATGATAGTTTTGTGAGAGAAAGAGAGAAAAGTAACAGGAACGCCCAACGTGGGGCTCGAACCCTCAACCCTGACATTAAGAGTCTCATGCTCAAGCGACTGAGCTAGCCGGGCTGATGAGATGAACTTTTAAGAGCTAAACACTCTTTACAGTAATACCTTCCCTACCCGTGACAAAGTTCTGCTAAATCCTGATTTCGTCTTGTAACGCTGGACAGAATGTGGCCCAGGATCTATGTCCAGTGCACGTGTTAGCAGTTGCAAGGCAGCAAAATGCCTAATTCGTACCTGGGTGGGCTTCAACCACCAACCTTTCAGTCAACAGCCGAACGCGCTAACAGATTGCGCCAAAGAGACTTAGTAAAAAGTCACCTACAGTGGTAGAAACGCGGAACTTTGTCTCAAAAGGTCTGCTATATGAACCCTAATGTAAGTTTGCTGAGAGAGGGAGAAAAAAGTAACAGAAACGACCAACGTGGGGCTCAAACCCACAACCCTGAGATTAAGAGTCTCATGCTCTACCGACTGAGCTAGCCAGGCGGATGAGAAGTCCCCACTAGAACTAGACACTGTTAACAGTAATACCTTCCCTACCCGTGACAATATTCTGCTAAATCCTGATTTCATCTTGTAACGCTGGACAGAATGTGGCCCAGGATCTATGTCCAGTGCACGTGTTAGCAGTTGCAAGGCAGCAAAATGCCTAATTCGTCCCTGGGTGGGCTTGAACCACCAACCTTTCAGTTAACAGCCGAACGCGCTAACCGATTGCGCCACAGAGACTTAGTGAAAAGTCACCTACAGTGGTAGAAACGCGTAACTTTGTCTCAAAGTCTGCTATATTAAACCTTATGTAAGTTTGCTGGGAGTGAGAGAGAAAAGTAACAGGAACGCCCAACGTGGGGCTCGAACCCACGACCCTGAGATTAAGAGTCTCATGCTCTACCGACTGAGCTAACCGGGCTGATGAGAAGCTCTTTTAGGAACCAGAAACCGTTTACAGTAATACCTTCCCTACCCGTGACAATGTTCTGCTAAATCCTGATTTCGTCTTGTAACGCTGGACAGAATGTGGCCCAGGATCTATGTCCAGTGCACGTGTTAGCAGTTGCAAGGCAGCAAAATGCCTAATTCGTACCTGGGTGGGCTTCAACCACCAACCTTTCAGTCAACAGCCAAACGCGCTAACCGATTGCGCCACAGAGACTTAGTGAAAGGTCAACTACAGTGGTAGAAACACGGAACTTTGTCTCAAAAGGTCTGCAATATGAACCCTAATGTAAGTTTGCTGAGAGAGAGAAAAGTAACAGAAACGCCCAAAGTGGGGCTCAAACCCACGACCCATACATTAAGAGTCTCATGCTCTACAGACTGAGCTAGCCAGGCAGATGAGGTGTCCCCACTAGAACTAGACACTGTTAACAGTAATACCTTCCCTACCCGTGACAATATTCTGCTAAATCCTGATTTCATCTTGTAACGCTGGACAGAATGTGGCCCAGGATCTATGTCCAGTGCATGTGTTAGCAGTTGCAAGGCAGCAAACTGCCTAATTCGTCCCTGGTTGGGCTTGAACCACCAACCTTTCAGTTAACAGCCGAACGCGCTAACCGATTGCGCCACAGAGACTTAGTGAAAGGTGACCTACAGTGGTAGAAACGCGGAACTTTGTCTCAAAAGGTCTGCTATATGAACCCTAATGTAAGTTTGCTGAGAGAGAGAGAGAAAAGTAACAGAAACGCCCAACGTGGGGCTCGAACCCACGACCCTGACTTTAAGTGTATCATGCTCGACCGACTGAGCTAGCCAGGCAGATGAGGACTCCCCACTAGAACTAGACACTGTTAACAGTAATACCTTCCCTACCCGTGACAATATTCTGCTAAATCCTGATTTCATCTTGTAACGCTGGACAGAATGTGGCCCAGGATCTATGTCCAGTGCATGTGTTAGCAGTTGCAAGGCAGCAAACTGCCTAATTCGTCCCTGGGTGGGCTTGAACCACCAACCTTTCAGTTAACAGCCGAACGCGCTAACCGATTGCAACACAGAGACTTAGTGAAAAGTCACCTACAGTGGTAGAAACGCGTAACTTTGTCTCAAAGTCTGCTACATGAACCCTTATGTAAGTTTGCTGGGAGAGAGAGAGAAAAGTAATAGGAACGCCCAACGTGGGGGTCGAACCCACGACCCTGAGATTAAGAGTCTCATGCTCTACCGACTAAGCTAGCCGGGCTGATGAGAAGCTCTTTTAGGAACCAGAAACCGTTTACAGTAATACCTTCCCTACCCGTGACAATCTTCTGCTAAATCCTGATTTCATCTTGTAACGCTGGACAGAATGTGGCCCAGGATCTATGTCCAGTGCACGTGTTAGCAGTTGCAAGGCAGCAAAATGCCTCATTCGTGCCTGGGTGGGCTTGAACCACCAACCTTTCAGTTAACAGCCGATCGCGCAAACCGATTGCGCCACAGAGACTTAGTGAAAGGTGACCTACAGTGGTAGAAACCCGTAACTTTGTCTCAAAAGGTCTGCTATATGAACCCTAATGATAGTTTGCTGAGAGAAAGAGAGAAAAGTAACAGGAACGCCCAACGTGGGGCTCGAACCCACAACCCTGACATTAAGAGTCTCATGCTCAACCGACTGAACTTTTAAGAGCTAAACACTCTTTACAGTAATACCTTCCCTACCCGTGACAATGTTCTGCTAAATCCTGATTTCGTCTTGTAACGCTGCACAGAATGTGGCCCAGGATCTATGTCCAGTGCACGTGTTAGCAGTTGCAAGGCAGCAAAATGCCTAATTCGTACCTGGGTGGGCTTCAACCACCAACCTTTCAGTCAACAGCCGAACGCGCTAACCGATTGCGCCAAAGAGACTTAGTAAAAAGTCACCTACAGTGGTAAAAACGCGGAACTTTGTCTCAAAAGGTCTGCTATATGAACCCTAATGTAAGTTTGCTGAGAGAGAGAGAGAAAAGTAACAGAAACGACCAACGTGGGGCTCAAACCCACAACCCTGACATTAAGAGTCTCATGCTCTACCGACTGAGCTAGCCAGGCGGATGAGAAGTCCCCACTAGAACTAGACACTGTTAACAGTAATACCTTCCCTACCCGTGACAATATTCTGCTAAATCCTGATTTCATCTTGTAACGCTGGACAGAATGTGGCCCAGGATCTATGTCCAGTGCACGTGTTAGCAGTTGCAAGGCAGCAAAATGCCTAATTCGTCCCTGGGTGGGCTTGAACCACCAACCTTTCAGTTAACAGCCGAACGCGCTAACCAATTGCGCCACAGAGACTTAGTGAAAGGTGACCTACAGTGGTAGAAACGCGGAACTTTGTCTCAAAAGGTCTGCTATATGAACCCTAATGTAAGTTTGCTGAGAGAGAGAGAGAAAAGTAACAGGAACGCCCAACGTGGGGCTCGAACCCACGACCCTGACATCAAGTGTATCATGCTCGACCGACTGAGCTAGCCGGGCTGATGAGAAGCTCTTTTAGGAACCAGAAACCGTTTGCAGTAATACCTTCCCTACCCGTGACAATCTTCTGCTAAATCCTGATTTCGTCTTGTAACGCTGGACAGAATGTGGCCCAGGATCTATGTCCAGTGCACGTGTTAGCAGTTGCAAGGCAGCAAAATGCCTAATTCGTGCCTGGGTGGGCTTGAACCACCAACCTTTCAGTTAACAGCCGAACGCGCAAACCGATTGCGCCACAGAGACTTAGTGAAAGGTGACCTACAGTGGTAGAAACCCGTAACTTTGTCTCAAAAGGTCTGCTATATGAACCCTAATGATAGTTTGCTGAGAGAAAGGTAACAGAAACGACCAACGTGGGGCTCAAACCCACAACCCTGACATTAAGAGTCTCATGCTCAACCGACTGAGCTAGCCGGGCTGATGAGATGAACTTTTAAGAGCTAAACACTCTTTACAGTAATACCTTCCCTACCCGTGACAATGTTCTGCTAAATCCTGATTTCGTCTTGTAACGCTGGACAGAATGTGGCCCAGGATCTATGTCCAGTGCACGTGTTAGCAGTTGCAAGGCAGCAAAATGCCTAATTCGTACCTGGGTGGGCTTCAACCACCAACCTTTCAGTCAACAGCCGAACGCGCTAACAGATTGCGCCAAAGAGACTTAGTAAAAAGTCACCTACAGTGGTAGAAACGCGGAACTTTGTCTCAAAAGGTCTGCTATATGAACCCTAATGTAAGTTTGCTGAGAGAGAGAGAGAAAAGTAACAGAAACGACCAACGTGGGGCTCAAACCCACAACCCTGACATTAAGAGTCTCATGCTCTACCGACTGAGCTAGCCAGGCGGATGAGAAGTCCCCACTAGAACTAGACACTGTTAACAGTAATACCTTCCCTACCCGTGACAATATTCTGCTAAATCCTGATTTCATCTTGTAACGCTGGACAGAATGTGGCCCAGGATCTATGTCCAGTGCACGTGTTAGCAGTTGCAAGGCAGCAAAATGCCTAATTCGTCCCTGGGTGGGCTTGAACCACCAACCTTTCAGTTAACAGCCGAACGCGCTAACCGATTGCGCCACAGAGACTTAGTGAAAAGTCACCTACAGTGGTAGAAACGCGTAACTTTGTCTCAAAGTCTGCTATATTAAACCTTATGTAAGTTTGCTGGGAGAGAGAGAGAAAAGTAACAGGAACGCCCAACATGGGGCTCGAACCCACGACCCTGAGATTAAGAGTCTCATGCTCTACCGACTGAGCTAGCCGGGCTGATGAGAAGCTCTTTTAGGAACCAGAAACCGTTTACAGTAATACCTTCCCTACCCGTGACAATGTTCTGCTAAATCCTAATTTCGTCTTGTAACGCTGGACAGAATGTGGCCCAGGATCTATGTCCAGTGCACGTGTTAGCAGTTGCAAGGCAGCAAAATGTCTAATTCGTACCTGGGTGGGCTTCAACCACCAACCTTTCAGTCAACAGCCAAACGCGCTAACCGATTGCGCCACAGAGACTTAGTGAAAGGTGACCTACAGTGGTAGAAACCCGTAACTTTGTCTCAAAAGGTCTGCTATATGAACCCTAATGATAGTTTTGTGAGAGAAAGAGAGAAAAGTAACAGGAACGCCCAACGTGGGGCTCGAACCCACAACCCTGACATTAAGAGTCTCATGCTCAAGCGACTGAGCTAGCCGGGCTGATGAGATGAACTTTTAAGAGCTAAACACTCTTTACAGTAATACCTTCCCTACCCGTGACAAAGTTCTGCTAAATCCTGATTTCGTCTTGTAACGCTGGACAGAATGTGGCCCAGGATCTATGTCCAGTGCACGTGTTAGCAGTTGCAAGGCAGCAAAATGCCTAATTCGTACCTGGGTGGGCTTCAACCACCAACCTTTCAGTCAACAGCCGAACGCGCTAACAGATTGCGCCAAAGAGACTTAGTAAAAAGTCACCTACAGTGGTAGAAACGCGGAACTTTGTCTCAAAAGGTCTGCTATATGAACCCTAATGTAAGTTTGCTGAGAGAGGGAGAGAAAAGTAACAGAAACGACCAACGTGGGGCTCAAACCCACAACCCTGAGATTAAGAGTCTCATGCTCTACCGACTGAGCTAGCCGGGCTGATGAGAAGCTCTTTTAGGAACCAGACACTGTTAACAGTAATACCTTCCCTACCCGTGACAATATTCTGCTAAATCCTGATTTCATCTTGTAACGCTGGACAGAATGTGGCCCAGGATCTATGTCCAGTGCACGTGTTAGCAGTTGCAAGGCAGCAAAATGCCTAATTCGTCCCTGGGTGGGCTTGAACCACCAACCTTTCAGTTAACAGCCGAACGCGCTAACCGATTGCGCCACAGAGACTTAGTGAAAAGTCACCTACAGTGGTAGAAACGCGTAACTTTGTCTCAAAGTCTGCTATATTAAACCTTATGTAAGTTTGCTGGGAGTGAGAGAGAAAAGTAACAGGAACGCCCAACGTGGGGCTCGAACCCACGACCCTGAGATTAAGAGTCTCATGCTCTACCGACTGAGCTAACCGGGCTGATGAGAAGCTCTTTTAGGAACCAGAAACCGTTTACAGTAATACCTTCCCTACCCGTGACAATGTTCTGCTAAATCCTGATTTCGTCTTGTAACGCTGGACAGAATGTGGCCCAGGATCTATGTCCAGTGCACGTGTTAGCAGTTGCAAGGCAGCAAAATGCCTAATTCGTACCTGGGTGGGCTTCAACCACCAACCTTTCAGTCAACAGCCAAACGCGCTAACCGATTGCGCCACAGAGACTTAGTGAAAGGTCAACTACAGTGGTAGAAACACGGAACTTTGTCTCAAAAGGTCTGCAATATGAACCCTAATGTAAGTTTGCTGAGAGAGAGAAAAGTAACAGAAACGCCCAAAGTGGGGCTCAAACCCACGACCCTGACATTAAGAGTCTCATGCTCTACAGACTGAGCTAGCCAGGCAGATGAGGTGTCCCCACTAGAACTAGACACTGTTAACAGTAATACCTTCCCTACCCGTGACAATATTCTGCTAAATCCTGATTTCATCTTGTAACGCTGGACAGAATGTGGCCCAGGATCTATGTCCAGTGCATGTGTTAGCAGTTGCAAGGCAGCAAACTGCCTAATTCGTCCCTGGGTGGGCTTGAACCACCAACCTTTCAGTTAACAGCCGAACGCGCTAACCGATTGCGCCACAGAGACTTAGTGAAAGGTGACCTACAGTGGTAGAAACGCGGAACTTTGTCTCAAAAGGTCTGCTATATGAACCCTAATGTAAGTTTGCTGAGAGAGAGAGAGAAAAGTAACAGAAACGCCCAACGTGGGGCTCGAACCCAAGACCCTGACTTTAAGTGTATCATGCTCGACCGACTGAGCTAGCCAGGCAGATGAGGACTCCCCACTAGAACTAGACACTGTTAACAGTAATACCTTCCCTACCCGTGACAATATTCTGCTAAATCCTGATTTCATCTTGTAACGCTGGACAGAATGTGGCCCAGGATCTATGTCCAGTGCATGTTTTAGCAGTTGCAAGGCAGCAAACTGCCTAATTCGTCCCTGGGTGGGCTTGAACCACCAACCTTTCAGTTAACAGCCGAACGCGCTAACCGATTGCGACACAGAGACTTAGTGAAAAGTCACCTACAGTGGTAGAAACGCGTAACTTTGTCTCAAAGTCTGCTACATGAACCCTTATGTAAGTTTTCTGGGAGAGAGAGAGAAAAGTAATAGGAACGCCCAACGTGGGGGTCGAACCCACGACCCTGAGATTAAGAGTCTCATGCTCTACCGACTAAGCTAGCCGGGCTGATGAGAAGCTCTTTTAGGAACCAGAAACCGTTTACAGTAATACCTTCCCTACCCGTGACAATCTTCTGCTAAATCCTGATTTCATCTTGTAACGCTGGACAGAATGTGGCCCAGGATCTATGTCCAGTGCACGTGTTAGCAGTTGCAAGGCAGCAAAATGCCTCATTCGTGCCTGGGTGGGCTTGAACCACCAACCTTTCAGTTAACAGCCGAACGCGCAAACCGATTGCGCCACAGAGACTTAGTGAAAGGTGACCTACAGTGGTAGAAACCCGTAACTTTGTCTCAAAAGGTCTGCTATATGAACCCTAATGATAGTTTGCTGAGAGAAAGAGAGAAAAGTAACAGGAACGCCCAACGTGGGGCTCGAACCCACAACCCTGACATTAAGAGTCTCATGCTCAACCGACTGAACTTTTAAGAGCTAAACACTCTTTACAGTAATACCTTCCCTACCCGTGACAATGTTCTGCTAAATCCTGATTTCGTCTTGTAACGCTGCACAGAATGTGGCCCAGGATCTATGTCCAGTGCACGTGTTAGCAGTTGCAAGGCAGCAAAATGCCTAATTCGTACCTGGGTGGGCTTCAACCACCAACCTTTCAGTCAACAGCCGAACGCGCTAACCGATTGCGCCAAAGAGACTTAGTAAAAAGTCACCTACAGTGGTAAAAACGCGGAACTTTGTCTCAAAAGGTCTGCTATATGAACCCTAATGTAAGTTTGCTGAGAGAGAGAGAGAAAAGTAACAGAAACGACCAACGTGGGGCTCAAACCCACAACCCTGACATTAAGAGTCTCATGCTCTACCGACTGAGCTAGCCAGGCGGATGAGAAGTCCCCACTAGAACTAGACACTGTTAACAGTAATACCTTCCCTACCCGTGACAATATTCTGCTAAATCCTGATTTCATCTTGTAACGCTGGACAGAATGTGGCCCAGGATCTATGTCCAGTGCACGTGTTAGCAGTTGCAAGGCAGCAAAATGCCTAATTCGTCCCTGGGTGGGCTTGAACCACCAACCTTTCAGTTAACAGCCGAACGCGCTAACCGATTGCGCCACAGAGACTTAGTGAAAGGTGACCTACAGTGGTAGAAACGCGGAACTTTGTCTCAAAAGGTCTGCTATATGAACCCTAATGTAAGTTTGCTGAGAGAGAGAGAGAAAAGTAACAGGAACGCCCAACGTGGGGCTCGAACCCACGACCCTGACATCAAGTGTATCATGCTCGACCGACTGAGCTAGCCGGGCTGCTGAGAAGCTGTTTTAGGAACCAGAAACCGTTTACAGTAATACCTTCCCTACCCGTGACAATCTTCTGCTAAATCCTGATTTCGTCTTGTAACGCTGGACAGAATGTGGCCCAGGATCTATGTCCAGTGCACGTGTTAGCAGTTGCAAGGCAGCAAAATGCCTAATTCGTGCCTGGGTGGGCTTGAACCACCAACCTTTCAGTTAACAGCCGAACGCGCAAACCGATTGCGCCACAGAGACTTAGTGAAAGGTGACCTACAGTGGTAGAAACCCGTAACTTTGTCTCAAAAGGTCTGCTATATGAACCCTAATGATAGTTTGCTGAGAGAAAGGTAACAGAAACGACCAACGTGGGGCTCAAACCCACAACCCTGACATTAAGAGTCTCATGCTCAACCGACTGAGCTAGCCGGGCTGATGAGATGAACTTTTAAGAGCTAAACACTCTTTACAGTAATACCTTCCCTACCCGTGACAATGTTCTGCTAAATCCTGATTTCGTCTTGTAACGCTGGACAGAATGTGGCCCAGGATCTATGTCCAGTGCACGTGTTAGCAGTTGCAAGGCAGCAAAATGCCTAATTCGTACCTGGGTGGGCTTCAACCACCAACCTTTCAGTCAACAGCCGAACGCGCTAACAGATTGCGCCAAAGAGACTTAGTAAAAAGTCACCTACAGTGGTAGAAACGCGGAACTTTGTCTCAAAAGGTCTGCTATATGAACCCTAATGTAAGTTTGCTGAGAGAGAGAGAGAAAAGTAACAGAAACGACCAACGTGGGGCTCAAACCCACAACCCTGACATTAAGAGTCTCATGCTCTACCGACTGAGCTAGCCAGGCGGATGAGAAGTCCCCACTAGAACTAGACACTGTTAACAGTAATACCTTCCCTACCCGTGACAATATTCTGCTAAATCCTGATTTCATCTTGTAACGCTGGACAGAATGTGGCCCAGGATCTATGTCCAGTGCACGTGTTAGCAGTTGCAAGGCAGCAAAATGCCTAATTCGTGCCTGGGTGGGCTTGAACCACCAACCTTTCAGTTAACAGCCGAACGCGCAAACCGATTGCGCCACAGAGACTTAGTGAAAGGTGACCTACAGTGGTAGAAACCCGTAACTTTGTCTCAAAAGGTCTGCTATATGAACCCTAATGATAGTTTGCTGAGAGAAAGAGAGAGAAGTAACAGGAACGCCCAACGTGGGGCTCGAACCCACAACCCTGACATTAAGAGTCTCATGCTCAACCGACTGAGTTAGCCGGGCTGATGAGATGAACTTTTAAGAGCTAAACACTCTTTACAGTAATACCTTCCCTACCCGTGACAATGTTCTGCTAAATCCTGATTTCGTCTTGTAACGCTGGACAGAATGTGGCCCAGGATCTATGTCCAGTGCACGTGTTAGCAGTTGCAAGGCAGCAAAATGCCTAATTCGTACCTGGGTGGGCTTCAACCACCAACCTTTCAGTCAACAGCCAAACGCGCTAACCGATTGCGCCACAGAGACTTAGTGAAAGGTCAACTACAGTGGTAGAAACACGGAACTTTGTCTCAAAAGGTCTGCTATATGAACCCTAATGTAAGTTTGCTGAGAGAGAGAAAAGTAACAGAAACGCCCAAAGTGGGGCTCAAACCCACAACCCTGACATTAAGAGTCTCATGCTCAGCCGACTGAGTTAGCCGGGCTGATGAGATGAACTTTTAAGAGCTAAACACTCTTTACAGTAATACCTTCCCTACCCGTGACAATGTTCTGCTAAATCCTGATTTCGTCTTGTAACGCTGGACAGAATGTGGCCCAGGATCTATGTCCAGTGCACGTGTTAGCAGTTGCAAGGCAGCAAAATGCTTAATTCGTACCTGGGTGGGCTTCAACCACCAACCTTTCAGTCAACAGCCAAACGCGCTAACCGATTGCGCCACAAAGACTTAGTGAAAGGTCAACTACAGTGGTAGAAACACGGAACTTTGTCTCAAAAGGTCTGCTATATGAACCCTAATGATAGTTTGCTGAGAGAAAGAGAGAAAAGTAACAGGAACGCCCAACGTGGGGCTCGAACCCACAACCCTGACATTAAGAGTCTCATGCTCTACCGACTGAGCTAGCCAGGCGGATGAGAAGTCCCCACTAGAACTAGACACTGTTAACAGTAATACCTTCCCTACCCGTGACAATCTTCTGCTAAATCCTGATTTCATCTTGTAACGCTGGACAGAATGTGGCCCAGGATCTATGTCCAGTGCACGTGTTAGCAGTTGCAAGGCAGCAAAATGCCTAATTCGTACCTGGGTGGGCTTCAACCACCAACCTTTCAGTCAACAGCCAAACGCGCTAACCGATTGCGCCACAGAGACTTAGTGAAAGGTCAACTACAGTGGTAGAAACACGGAACTTTGTCTCAAAAGGTCTGCAATATGAACCCTAATGTAAGTTTGCTGAGAGAGAGAAAAGTAACAGAAACGCCCAAAGTGGGGCTCAAACCCACGACCCTGACATTAAGTGTATCATGCTCGACCGACTGAGCTATTCAGGCAGATGAGGACTCCCCACTAGAACTAGACACTGTTACAAGTAATACCTTCCCTACCCGTGACAATATTCTGCTAAATCCTGATTTCATCTTGTAACGCTGGACAGAATGTGGCCCAGGATCTATGTCCAGTGCATGTGTTAGCAGTTGCAAGGCAGAAAACTGCCTAATTCGTCCCTAGGTGGGCTTGAACCACCAACCTTTCAGTTAACAGCCGAACGCGCTAACCGATTGCGCCACAGAGACTTAGTGAAAAGTCACCTACAGTGGTAGAAACGCGTAACTTTGTCTCAAAGTCTGCTACATGAATGCTAATGTAAGTTTGCTGGGAGAGAGAGAGAAAAGTAACAGGAAGACCCAACGTGGGGCTCGAACCCACGACCCTGACATTAAGAGTCTCATGCTCTACCGACTGAGCTAGCCGGGCTGATGAGATGTACTTTTAAGAGCTAAACACTCTTTACAGTAATACCTTCCCTACCCGTGACAATGTTCTGCTAAATCCTGATTTCGTCTTGTAACGCTGGACAGAATGTGGCCCAGGATATATGCCCAGTGCACGGTTTAGCAGTTGCAAGGCAGCAAAATGCCAAATTTGTCCCTGGGTGGGCTTCAACCACCAAGCTTTCAGTTAACAGCCGAACGCGCTAACCGATTGCGCCACAGAGACTTAGTGAAAGATGACCTACAGTGGTAGAAACGCGGAACTTTGTCTCAAAAGGTCTGCTATATGAACCCTAATGTAAGTTTGCTGAGAGAGAGAGAGAAAAGTAACAGAAACGCCCAACATGGGGCTCGAACCCACGACCCTGACATTAAGTGTATCATGCTCGACCGACTGAGCTATTCAGGCAGATGAGGACTCCCCACTAGAACTAGACACTGTTACAAGTAATACCTTCCCTACCCGTGACAATATTCTGCTAAATCCTGATTTCATCTTGTAACGCTGGACAGAATGTGGCCCAGGATCTATGTCCAGTGCATGTGTTAGCAGTTGCAAGGCAGCAAACTGCCTAATTCGTCCCTAGGTGGGCTTGAACCACCAACCTTTCAGTTAACAGCCGAACGCGCTAACCGATTGCGCCACAGAGACTTAGTGAAAAGTCACCTACAGTGGTAGAAACGCGTAACTTTGTCTCAAAGTCTGCTACATGAACCCTTATGTAAGTTTGCTGGGAGAGAGAGAGAAAAGTAATAGGAACGCCCAACGTGGGGCTCGAACCCACGACCCTGAGATTAAGAGTCTCATGCTCTACCGACTGAGCTAGCCGGGCTGATGAGAAGCTCTTTTAGGAACCAGAAACTGTTTACAGTAATACCTTCCCTACCCGTGACAATGTTCTGCTAAATCCTGATTTCGTCTTGTAACGCTGGACAGAATGTGGCCCAGGATCTATGTCCAGTGCATGTGTTAGCAGTTGCAAGGCAGCAAAATGCCTAATTCGTACCTGGGTGGGCTTCAACCACCAACCTTTCAGTCAACAGCCAAACGCGCTAACCGATTGCGCCAAAGAGACTTAGTAAAAGGTCACCTACAGTGGTAGAAACGCGGAACTTTGTCTCAAAAGGTCTGCTATATGAACCCTAATGTAAGTTTGCTGAGAGAGAGAAAAGTAACAGAAACGCCCAACGTGGGGCTCAAACCCACGACCCTGACATTAAGAGTCTCATGCTCTTCCAACTGACCTAGCCGGGCTGATGAGATGAATGTATAAGAGCTAAACACTGTTTACAGTAATACCTTCCCTACCCGTGACAATGTTCGGCTAAATCCTGATTTCATCTTGTAAAGCTGGACAGAATGTGGCCCAGGATCTATGTCCAGTGCACGTGTTAGCAGTTACAAGGCAGCAAAATGCTTGATCCGTCCCTGGGTGGGCTTGAACCACCAACCTTTCAGTTAACAGAGAAACGCGCTATCCGATTGCGCCACAGAGACTTAGTGAAACGTGACCTACAGTGGTAGAAACCCGGAACTTTGTCTCAAAAGGTCTGCTATATGAACCCTAATGATAGTTTGCTGAGAGAAAGAGAGAAAAGTAACAGAAACGTCCAATGTGGGGCTCTAACCCACGACGCTGAGACTAAGAGTCTCATGCTCTATCGACTGAGCTAGCAGGGATGATGAGAAGCTCTTTTAGGAACCAGAAACCTTTTACAGTAATACCTTCCCTACCCGTGAAAATGTTCTGCTAAATCCTGATTTCATCTTGTAACGCTGGACAGAATGTGGCCCAGGATCTATGTCCAGTGCACGTGTTAGCAGTTACAAGGCAGCAAAATGCTTGATCTGTCCCTGGGTGGGCTTGAACCACCAACATTTCAATTAACAGCCAAACGCGCTAACCGATTGCGCCACAGAGACTTAGTGAAAGGTGACCTACAGTTGTAGAAACGCGGAACTTTGTCTCAAAAGGTCTGCTATATGAACCCTAATGTAAGTTTGCTGAGAGAGAGAGACAGAGAGGTAACAGAAACGTCCAACGTGGGGCTCTAACTCACAACCCTGAGATTAAGAGTCTCATGCCCTACCGACTGAGCTAGCCGAACTGACGAGAAGCCTTTTCAAGAGCTAGACACCATTTACAGTAATACCTTCCCTACCCATGACAATCTTCTGCTAAATCCTGATTTCATCTTGTAATGCTGGACAGAATGTGGCCCAGGATCTATGTCCAGTGCACGTGTTAGCAGTTGCAAGGCAGCAAAATGCCTAATTCGAACCTGGGTGGGCTTGAACCACCAACCTTTCAGTTAACAGCCGAACGCACTAATGGATTGAGCCACAGCGACTTAGTGAAAGGTCACCTACAGTGGTAAAAACGGGGAACTTTGTCTCAAAAGGTCTGCTATATGAACCCTAATGTAAGTTTGCTGAGAGAGAGAGAGAGAAAAGTAACAGAAACGCCCAACTTGGGGCTCTAACCCACAACCCTGAGATTGAGAGTCTCATACTCTACCGACTGTGCTAGCCGAGCTGTTTCAAGAGCTAGACACTGTTTACAGTAATACCTTCCCGACCCGTGACAATGTTCTACTAAATCCTGATTTCATCTTGTAACGCTGGACAGAATGTGGCCCAGGATATATGCCCAGTGCACATGTTAGCAGTTGCAAGGCAGCAAAGTGTGTAATTCGTCAGTGGGTGGGCTCGAATCACCAACCTTTGGGTCATTATATCTTGTTTAATACCCATTTTATTCATTTATACTATTCATTTTATTTATTTACTCATTTATATTAATATGCGAATATGTCTCAATAAATAATAAAAATTTTGTTAATTAGTTGAGTGCTATAGGTCTTACAAAAGCCTTTTATCTAAAAATAGCGTAAAAACTCTTAACTGTACATAAGCTCATTGATCTCTCCATTTTTCTTCTTAAAATAGGTCTCTGGTAATTCATCTTCATCGCCCAACTTTTTTTTTTTTCAATTATTTCAATGCAGTTATTTGGTATTGCTTTTTTCAACTCATGACATTGTCTTTGTAATTTTGCTTTAACAACTCTTTTATACCCATCCTCCACAATTACTTTTAATGGTACAAATCCTTTTATTACTTTGTAAAATACATCTTTAACTTGTCTTAATCCTCCGTCCCACCATTCCTTAAAATATAAAACATTTCCTTCACTTAAAATTGTTGAATTCAGTAAAAGTGGTTGTTCTAGAATCTGCGCCCTTGCTTTTGGTATAATCAACAAATTTTCTAAAAATCCCCCTCATGATTCTAAGACCTCAACATAAAATTTTGGCAGACCTGCTATCATCCGTTTCTTCATCTTCATCCATAAAACATTACATCCCATATTAAAATGTCCACATTTCTTCAAATAATAATTCAACACACTTTTCCAAATCACATCCATTTTCCCTTCCAAAAACCTTTGAATAATCTTAATTGTTAATGCTTTCATTTTTAAAAAACTATCCAAAAGTCCCAGACCCCCTTCTTTTACCTCCCCAATCAAAGTATAATAAGCAATCTTGGCTCTTCTATTTCCCCACAAAAACTACATCAATTTTTTTATAGTATACTTCAGGCAACGCAGTTACACCTAACACATGCCAGACCTTTGACAACATTAAAGCATTTAAGATGAATACTTTCCCTTTTATCGTCAAATTCTAGCTTTCCAAAATCTCAGTCTTTTCTCAATTCCATTTAAAACTCTCTCCCAATTTAAAATATCTGCTTTATTAGAATCCATCCCCACCCAAATTCCCAAAATGTTTGTGTTCCTTTTCTTCTTTAAAGGGTATATGTTGTGTTATTTCTTTTACTCTTCCCACCCTCATGCATAAACTTTTTCCAACATTAACCTTAGCTCCTGATGCTTTACAATATCACTCTAAAATCCCCAACGATGTAGTATCATCAGCGTATTGATACACAGCTTCTCTGTTGTCATTGTTTTCTATTTGTATCCCTTTAATGCTTCTATCTGATTTTATTGCCAATCCCAGTGGCTCAGCTTCCAGTGTGTATAATAAAGCAGACAATGGACATCCTTGCCTTATTGATCTAGTTGGTTGAAGACATTCTGTTTAAAAAAAATACATTTAATACAAGTTAAAATATCTGTATAAAATTTTTTAATCCATTTTCTAAAATTTTCCCCAAATCCAAACTCCTTAAGAATTGCAAATAAAAAATCATGCTCTACCCTGTCAAAAGCCTTCTCCAGATCTAAACCTATTAAAACCCCCCCTTTCTCTTTTTCTTTCATATAGTAGACAATTTAGCTTACCCAATTCACCTGTACCGCATGTTTTTTCGATTGTGGGGAAAACCGGAGAACCCAGAGGAAACCTACGCGAACACTGGGAGAACATGCAAACTCCACACAGAAATGCCAACTGACCAGGGCACAGTACTGTGTGTGTGTGTGTGTGTATGTATATATATAAGCAGCTACTTTTTTTCAGCAAATTATGTACCCTTTAGCCCCTTCACAACCCTTTAAATGTTTATCTTGCATAAACTTTTTTTTTATTTATTTATTTATGTTTTTTTTATTAATTTAATTTTTATTTATTTACTTTTTTACGGTAAATACAAGTGTCATTACTATACGCGTTTTTTTTCCCTATATTTGTGTCTGCCTATTGTTGTAATTGTATTACATCTTGCATGTTTATGCATGTAAAGCCTACTTGGTTTGCATATTTTTTAGACAATTTAATAAAAATAAATTAATTAATAAAAACATAAAAATTAGATGTAGTATATAATCCCAAATCTTATTTTTGAAAAAGTCGGTGGTAAAGAGTTTTTTTTAAAGTGTGGCTTTAAGATTCATAAACTCATATTAGGCTAAAAAAATTTCCTCTTTCAGTTTTTATTTGCCCACTTAATAATACTGGTTAGTAATAGTCATAAATATATACACACACACATGTAATATATATATATATATATATATATATATATATATATATATATATATATATATATATATATACATACATACATACATACACACACACACACATATATATATTTACACACAATATATTTTAAAAAAAAATTATGAAATATGGAATGAACTATGGGGGGCATAGATTCCCTGTGTTACACCACGGTTTTTAATTATCAGCAGTTTGACCACAGAAAAAAAAAAAATAATAATATAATTTTAATATGTATGAAAAGATAACCCTTTCATGATGATGCATGCAAAATATGTATTGCCTATTTAAAAATTATCTATAAAAATGTACCTGTCATTTCTGAGCTGACATTATCCTTCTATTCAGATGGCAGTACTAAGAAATAAATGTTTATGGTCACATGGCCAAACTACCCAATCATGTTAGACCTGCTCTGAACTCATTTAGACATCTTAACTTTTCATTATATATGAACATGTGCTTTATAATAAGAGTTGCTTTTGAATACTACAGAAAAATATGCAAGCAAAAATTGTGGTCACAATTAGAGATGTCCCGATCTGGAAATTCGTCCGATATCAGTCCAAAAAACTATATCGGACTGCGTTAAAAATCTCAGATAAAAGCAGTCCGATACACTCTAAACTCCGTTACAGCTATTTTATCTAGCAACATCCAGAGCCAGCATGCAAAGCCCACGTGATCACAATACTGCTTGATAGCAAAGTCAATAGAAATCTATTGTGATGGTAGCACACGCTGACGCTATCAACAACAACACATGTCTATGGAACCAGATTAGTCTCAAAAGAAATTCACGCAAAAGACACGATGTACACATGTGTAGCCAAATTCACGTGCATAAAACTAAATTCACGTGCATAAAATATTTATATTCACAAAAAAATTTTACGAGCACAAAATAAAATTACATTTTTACACAACGTGCTGACCACTGGACCACAATGGCTCTGTAATACTGATATGGCCGGAATGATACTTATGATAACCAAAAAGAATGAGGATATGGTGAAACAAATAAATAAATGAAAAAAAGTGCGACTGCTGCTTTCTCCGTTCGCCATGCTGGAGAGAAACAGTCTGCACAAATGAAGCGCAGAGTTGGTTTCATTGAATACAGCTCTCATCTGATTGGCTGAAAGGTACGAGTTACCCTGACTCTGGCAGGAAAGTCTCAAAAATGCACACACACGTATCCAGGGGGAGTTGTACGTGAAAGAGGATTTGCACATTCTCATCCAGGATGAACTCGCAAGTTTTAAACATTCAAAACTTTTTGTCTTATACATTTGCAAATGGTGTTTTGCATTTGTGAAACGTATTTTATGAAAATGTATTTTTATTTTGTGCCCGTAAAATTTTTTTGTGAATATAAATAAATATTTTACGCACGTGAATTTGGTTTTATGCACGTGAATTTGGCTACACATGTGTACATCGTGTCTTTTGCGTGAATTTCTTTGGAGACTAATCTGGTTCCATACATGTCTAACGTTACTGGTTTATTTACTTTACGCCAAGCGATCTTTACATTGTTTTGTATATGCTGCTAAGCAACACAAGGGACCGAATTGCGACGTAGCACACATCGTGCGAGCCTTAATTCCGTCATGGCATGTCTTGGTGCATCCAATGTACCTAATTCAACACCAGCGCTTCCCACACATAAGACTACCTCAGCGGCCCGGTTCTGTGTGCGTGAGAAAAGTTTATGCCACAGACTCGCGGGCTCTGCTGCTGCAGACCCACAGAGACACGCTGGACACCTGCTGTGACTTTAACTTTGAGAAGAGTACACGCAGAAAAAAAAGCCTTTTACTAAATAGACTGATCCAGCTCATTATTTAGGGTGAAAATACATTATCTTTTTCCTGGACACGTCCTCTATTTGCGCCTTAAAAATGCATTCAGCCAGGATTTCTAAATCGCCTATCATGTCCCGGATTCTGCTTTCTTTAGCTGCGTTTCTACATTATTACAAGCAAACAGTGGCCGGTGAATCTCAATCTCTCAGCAGCACCAAGACTAGAGAGGGAGCAGATTTGACCTGTCAGTGGTGCACATGGATAGTAGGAGTGAAATAGTGGATTTATTATTCTTTATTTTATTTTTTTACTTGAACACTCTAAAAGGAAACGTGTCATGTAAAATGCTAAACATTTTTGCTGTTTTCATTGTCTGTTAAATAAGAATAAGAAATCATTCTGTTGCTGATGGCCATTACAGTTTAAAAGAAAGAATGATATTACTTTTGGGGCAGAAGGAAAATTTAATTAGAGACATTCTCATGTTTAACTCTTCGTTAAAAAGCCCAGAAAGATAAAGTGCTCTGATAAACAGTGTCAGCTTTGCACATCAGTTCGCAGTTCTGTCTGTCTTTACATTGTCAATTTTTTTCGATGTGGACAGTAGGGTGGAATCTGTGCAATATATTATGTAAATATAATGAATTTTCATAAATAAAATTATTCTTAAAAGTCATATTATTGTATGTGCTGTGGAGAAAAGGTGTGTTTCAATCCAGCTTCTGCAAGTATAGTTATGTTAAAGATAATATGTGCAATATATATTATTATAAAATTAATAATGTTTGGGAACATTGATACAGCCATAATGTTCTTATGATACAAACAAAGATTAAATAGATCTGGTCATGAAAATGTTTGTACTAACCATACTGCACATTTTTATTAATTAACAATAACTTATTTCTGGAGCCCAGCTTGAAAGATATTTTGCAGCTCAACTGGAACAAAAATTCACCAAAAAGCTGTGTTTGAAATCGAAACTTTGGACACTGAACCTTTAGCAGTTGTTCAATTAACAATATTTTTTTCATATGTTCCTGCTCTCAGCTGTTTCTACGATTTTATGATTAAAAAAAATGTATAACTGAAATGACCTTTAATTAGCATTTTGCACTTTAAAAATGTATTTTTGTTTATTCAATTAAGATATTTTATAAAATTAAAAAAGTAAAGTATTTATGATTTTTGCTGATATCGGATATATATCGGTATCGGTTCGTACTGAAGGCTGCAATATCGGTATCGTATCGGAAGTTAAAATTTTGTATCAGGACATCCCTACACGAGAAAATGTTTTGCTGCATTCATGTAATGTGTGCAACTTTTTGTCCAATTCTGTAGACACATCAGATTTCAGATGTACAGTTTCTCTCCAGTGTGAATCCTCTTTTGTGTGATTCAGAAGTGTTCACTGATTAAACCTCTTGTCACAGTGTGAACACTTGTATGGTCTCTCAAGTGTAAAACATCTGGTGCAGTTTCAATTTTGTAATAAAAGTCTTCTCACATTCAAAACACATATACTCTTTCACACCAGTGTGGATCTTCATGTGTTCATTAAGGTTTGCTGATCGGTTAAAACTCTTCTTACACTGAGTGAATGTCAATGGTTTCTTCCCAGTGTGGGTCTTCATGCGTTTATTAAGGTCTGAGGATGTGCTGAAACTCATCCCACACCGAAGCTGCGGTCACAATAGAGTTTGAGCATGCAAAATTCTGTTGTACGGCGTTGCGAAAAGGAGCGGGAACAAACAAGATGATTAGACATTTTAAAAAGTGAGCGATTGGTACATTTTTTTAAATTTCGGTCCAGAGAGGTCATGTTTTGATCTTCGATTGGTCTCACACAGTCAAGTGATGCGATTTCGCAGGTCAGAGTCCGTCAGAGTTTCGTAGGTCATGGTTTCTCTCCGTTGTGGCTTACCATGTGTAGATTAAGGCATGATGATTGGCTGAAAATCTTCCCACACTGAGTGCATGCGTATGGTTTCTCTCCAGTGTGTTTCCTCATGTGTAGATTAAGGTTTGATGAGCAGGTAAAACTCTTCTCACACTCAGTGCAAGTGAATGATTTCTCTCCGGTATGGATCCTCATGTGTAGATTAAGGTGTTCTGATCGGTTGAAACTCTTCCCACACTGAGTGCATGTGAATGGTTTCTCTCCAGTGTGGATCCTCATGTGCTTATTAAGAGATGATGATTGGCTGAAACTCTTCCCACACTGAGTGCATGTGAATGGTTTCTCTCCAGTGTGGCTCCTCATGTGTAGATTAAGGGATGATGATATCCTAAAACTCTTCTCACACTGAGTGCACGTGAATGGTTTTTCTCCAGTGTGGATCATCATGTGTTTACTAAGGTTTGATGAGCAGTTGAAACTCTTCCCACACCGAGTGCATGTAAATGGTTTTTCTCCAGTGTGGATCCTCATGTGTAGATTAAGGGATGATGATAAGCTAAAACTCTTCCCACACAGAGTGCATGTGAATGGTTTCTCTCCAGTGTGGATCCTCATGTGTTGATTAAGGGATGATGATTTGCTGAAACTCTTCCCACACTGAGTGCATGTAAATGGTTTCTCTCCTGTGTGGATGCTCATGTGAATCTTAAGTTTGCTTTTGCTTCCCAAAATCTTTCCACACTGAGTGCAAGTGAAACGATTCCCGTCTCTCCTTTTCAAAATACCATCAGTCTGTAAATGAGTTTTGTCCTCAATTTTAACATGATGTTCCTCCTCTTTACTCCCCTCCTTCTCTCCAATTAGGTCTGAAATAAATAAACATTAGTTTTCATTAAGTCTTAAAAACTCTCATCAAAACACACACACACTGTAACTTTGATGCACATTAAATGTAAAATAAATCAGATCATAGTTTGTTTGGTCCATTAACCTGTACACATTTAAGCAGATTCCAATCATCTTCATTTATCTAGTGCTTTTACAATGTAAATTGTGTCAAAGACACTTAACATAGAAGTTATAGTAAATTGAAACCGTGTCAGTCCAGTTTTCCAAGTTTCTCATAAAAGTAATTTTGGTCATATTAATAAGACACAGATTTGAAAGCTGTTTGTAGCTGATGCTGATTGGTCAGCTTGTAATGTTGTTTATTGTTTTGAATTTCATTATTTGAATGTGTATTGGTATATGTTTGTTACTAATTTCTTTGTTTCCAGTTGGCTTGAGTGGAAAGTCACATGATTCTCATTGATTGATTTAACCTGCAAGAGTTTGTATGGTCACTCAGGATAGTGAGATCTCAATGCAAGCACCTGTTTAATGCTCCTGCTTATTCTACAGCTGGTTATCAGGCCAACACAGTAAACTAAACATTGTTTTATATATTATTAGTTTATTTTGATGTCCTTTTGATTTTGTGTTTGTGTGAAACATTTGGTTTGTTTATTTGTTTATCTTTTAGTCTTCACGGTGTTCATTAAATGAAACGCATGGTGGACATCAGTATTTGGAAGCGTGGACTGTTTAATAACCGGCGGGTAGTTACACTGTTAATGGCCTATTTTTATTTGTATATATTTATAATTACAACAAAATGACAGGGAATACTTGTTCATTCTGTGTCTGACTGGTAAACGCATCAGAAAAAAAAAAGTTCTGAGGTAACAGCTGAACAAACAGCTGAATATTTACCTCTCAGACATGAGACATATCTGTACAACATCTGCATAAAGGCTGGAATGTGCACCTTTCTAAAGATGTATAGTAACGAAGTAGAACTACTTCACTACTGTACTTAAGTACTAAAAGGCAGTATCTGTACTTTACTGGAGTATTGTATTTTTCTCCTACTTACACTTTTACTTAAGTACATATTTTCAATAAGTTTAATACTTTTACTCTGATAAACTTTTTATGTGCTGCATCGTTACTCGTTACTAGCGGTGTCAAAATGATCGATATTGGTTCAGTAATAGATCATAACCGGTTATTACATACTAACGTCATTCATCTCCTATGCGCGATGTCGCAATACTAGGACAGAGGCAAGGGTGAGTGAAAGCTGCACAGCACACGAGCCACTATTTCACTATACAGAGAAATGCTGTAAAACTTCATTTCTGCCTCTCTCTCACTTTGTACATTTGACCTGCTGCGCTGGCTTTCCTCTCCTCTTGTCTGTTTAAGCGATAATATTGGATCCGGACACAATCGTGCCTTTAGTGCGAGTTTTCTCCACTGTGTCTATTACCTGTGATAACTGCGTATTATTTATATTAAAGTACTGGCACTAGGGATGTAACAATATTGTAAATACCGTCATACCGCAATAGTAATTGTTTTCAATGTTACCGTAGGCGCATGACTCAATAAAACTATATTTCTGAGAAAAGTTTGCTTAGGCAAATGAAGCGAATGGGAGGTAGTGGGAACTACAATTCCCATCAGCCTAGGCATGGCCATCATCCTTTCTGGTCTGTTGTTACTACAGATCCAGTAACGCGGAGATGGAGTGTGTTGCTAGTAGAGGGGAAGAAAAAGAGCAGGAAATGATCGAACCTAAAGCGGGTTTTAAATCGGATGTGTGGAAGCATTTCGGTTTCTTTCTAAAAAGATACGATAAAGGAGAAAAGGTGACAGACAAAGAAAAAAACAGTATGCAGGCACTGCCAGAATGTGGTAAAATATAAGTCGGGGAATACGACTACAAACAGTCATGGTGACTGCAGAACACAGCACACTTGTTAGATTGATGCAGACATTGACTTGTACCATAAAGAGACCTCTATCTCACTCATGGCTTGTCCTCTCAAGTGGTGGAAAGACATTGCACGTTACCCACTGCTGTCAACCTTGGCTAAATCATATCTCTCTGTCCCAGAAACCTCAGTCCCAAATGAGAGGTTTTTTTTTTTTTTCTTCTGTTGCCGGGGACATGCCCAGAGATCCCAGCTTTTACCAGATTATAGTTATATTATAATTTTTCTTAAAAAACCTATCTCTATCTAAGTGAGTGAGTGATTAAATGTTGAATGTGATGAGTTTTCAACAATACTAAATTGAAACTTTATTTTTTTTTAATATGGTTTAATAGTTTTTTGTTATTAAAATTGAAAAATTGAAGTTCTTGTTTCGAAACTTACAGATAGATGGCTAATTTGTATGTCATTGATATGTTCAGTGCTAAAGTAAATAAACACTTTTGGCACTTTTTTCGAGTCTTAGTAGTTTTAAGTAGTTTTGTTTTTCCTGTAAATTATTCAATAAATACCGTACCGTGCCATTCATACCAAGGTATTATCGTACCATGAAATTCTGAAACAGTTACATCCCTAACTGGCACTCTTGCTAATTGTATTAATATTTATCACTGAAGGGTTCATAATTATGTTTCAGTGTATTACGATACTGTAGTGATGACATCATGTTGTTTACGTGTTTAAAGTCTAGGGCTGCAACTAAGGATTATTTTAATAATCAATTAATCTGTTGATTATTTTTTCGATTAATCAGATAAAAAAAGCCCTTTCCAACCCTTTATTTAAAAAAGCTCATGCCTATAATAATAATAATAATAATAAACAGTTTTCAATCCAAATATGTAAATGTTTTTAAATGAAGATACTTACTAGACACATGAAATTCCATAAGAAATCACTTAACCTCAAACTTTAATGATAGTTTGCTTAAAACAAGCTAAATTATTTGCCAATGGGGTGAGAAAAATTATCTTAATAAGATATAATCTCAAACAGCATCACTTCGTTTTCTCATGCTATTTTTCTTCTCTGGTCTTGATGTAAGATTATTTTAGATATATGAACTGGAAACGAGACAAAATAACTAAGAAAAAAAAGTTTTCTGCAGTGCAGCTATACATGACAACAGATGGAAAAATTAATGATCCAAAAAAGATAACATTCACACACTTGCTCATCATGCCATCAACTACCTGATATTCCAATTCACATAAACGTGTAAGTGATCATGATTATAACGTGAGATGGACGTCTCCATGTTTACTTGCGGCCGCTGCCTAATTCATAAAAGCAGAACACGCAGGATTTAGCAGGTACATTCATAAGTTACTCCAAAAATACATGCAAGTAAGTGTTTGGTGAACTTAGAAAAGCCTAGATTCAACTTTATAGTTACTTTCACTATGTGTAATGTGTATCTGATATAAATAAAACACATCGGCAAATTATGTTTGAATGGATTGTTAGACTTTCTTGTGTGTTTTACAAACTCTAAATGTATTGTTTTACTAGTACTTGTATGTATTTACATATCTAAAACATAAATGAAGTATTAGGCAGTTAAAATGCTGCATAATTGTGATAATATGACATGTCTTTTAGCGGAGTTAAGATGGTTTTGTTTTTTGAAAAAAAAAGCAGCACTTTTCCAACAGTCCCTTACTGAGAGCTCTCCTCAGCGCAAGCTCTTTGGCTCAGCGCGTATTGCAACTGCTTAAACGGAGCAGTGCTCGTAATATCGAGCAAAAAAATAAATCAGACAGCTGTGAAACATAACCTGCTTTGTCTTTTTTGTAGGAAACACAGTTAAGATCTTTATAGGGTAAGAGTTTTTTGTGTTAATGCTGTCTATCAGTGTCAGGAATACCGAAAACAAAACCTGCTGAACCCCGCTGTCTTTCTCTAGCTCAGCTCCAGACACAAAGAAACCAGCACCAGGGACTTTGTAGAATTCTGTAGTGATTCTTCCGCATCATCCCTGTCTTCTTGAGGCGCTGAACTCTGTATCAGTGCGCGAGAGACGGAGAGAGGCCTTGTTCAGTCCGCTCCGCTCCATGTTCTTTTTTTTCTTATCAAATGTCTCCTGGTCGCGCGACACAACAAATCGATTATGAAATTCGTTGCTAACGCTTTTAATAATCTATTTTTATCGATTTAATCGATTCGTTGTTGCAGCTCTAGTCTCCACGTTATACTGTTGATAAACAGAAGTGTTACCGTCTCGTGTTCATGCTGTACAGAGAGAGCATGTAAAAGTGAGTAATAAAAGACGCTGATGAAACGATTCGTTCTGTCTAGTGCTTAAGCTACGCACTCCAAGCTCAACAGGTTATGGGCCCAGGCAGCGAGACTAGCGATCGTTTTCAAGAAAGCAAAGGTAACGCGACATATTCAGGTGCAAAGTTAGCAAAGATGGTAAGCAGAGCGGGAGGATATCTAGCGCCGCAGTTTATGTTCGATGGATCAGAAGAAAAATTCGATCTATGGGAGACGAGATTTCTAGTATATTTACACACTCTGAAGCTAAAAGAAACTATATTGCATCAGCCTACTGATGCTGAAGCGGAGCAACTAGATGAGGACAGACGGCAGAGCGCTGATTGTTATGCTGAACTGATCGATGATAAAAGCCTTTCACTGGTAAGACACAATGCTGCGGATGACAGGAGAAAAGCCCTAAAAATACTGAAAGAGCATTATTCAGGCAAAAGTAAACCACGCATAATAAACATGTACACAGCATTGACTCAGCTGCACGAGTGACAGTGAGAGCGTTACAGACTATTTGATACGAGCAGAAAACAACTTTACAGCTCTAAGAAATGCTGGAGAATTAATGAGTGATGGACTACCCATAGCGATGGTTCTCCGAGGACTACCGGATTCGTTTAAGCCACTAGCCATCCACATAACACAAAATGAAGACGATGTCACGTTTACAGTAAAGAAGTAAAGTAAAGGAGACTCCGAGTTTATGAGGAGACAGAGAATTTGAATGTTGCAACTACAGACAATGTGATGAAGACCTGCACGAGACAAGGGCAAAGCTTTTACAAACCCCACACAAAAGATAGAAAAGATGAAGATATAAATATAATATGCTACAAATGTTTTTATTGTTTTTGTTTATTTTATATGGCACCAGTGCTCAAGGACGCTTTACAGACAGTAAAAAAACAAGAAAAGCAAAAACCTTAAGAAGGTAGAGAAAAGGGAGACTAATAATACAACTAATATTAATAACATATCAATAACTCCTCTCACTCTAAACTTTACCTTTTAGAGCTTATTCTTGTTGGCGCAATATGGGTTTATTACATGTAGGCTATGAATCAGATTATGAAGAATGATTAAAAACATGCTTTTTCTTCGTTGCATCCTATCCGTAAGGTGTTTTATTTATTTATTGAATTTTTTTAATAAAAGAAAAACAAACAAGCCCTACAAATAGCTTCATCCAAAGTATTGGTTCGCCTTTCTCGTTCGGCACGAATCCAAAATGTTCCCAAATTGGCAATGTAACAGGTTTTCCAACGAGTTTCATGGCTGAATTTGAACTCGCTGAATCGCCTTTAACATTATATTCATAAATGTAGTCCTTGGCAACATTTGTGACAAAAAAAAAGAAGCCCGGCACTCTTTTTTATGTCGCTGGAAAACGACCGAATCAGCTGGTGTGCGCGAGTCGTGTTGCTGTCATATTCAAGATCTGTACAGTAATACAGCTCTGGATGTAACAGCGACCACAAGTCTCCTTCATCATTAAAAGTTTGCCATAGACACCTTGACAACCCAAACACTGCTGTCACCTTAACAGAAACCCTGCAGTGCTTTCATTTGATTGAAGAATAAAAAAGACGAGACTGAAGTAAAACGCTTTTTCCCGCTCGAGCACACAGCACGCAACAGCAAAACACTCGCGGTCGTTAGTAAACCATTTAACAGATGCCCCTTATGCTGACAAACTTTGAAAATATATACAGTATTTTTTTTTTTTTTTTGTTTAACTGATAACATTAATCGGTTACAAATGCACTCTTTCGGTTAACGGTTAATCGGTTATTTTGAGGATTCCTATAATTAAACTGCATGTGCAGGCTCTGAATTTTTTTCCCCTCAGGGCCGCATGCCGGAGATCCGGCATGGTGCCAGAATACTTTAAGCAAACAGTCACACTACTTGATCTACATACAGGTGTGTTAATGACTATACATACAAAGAAAAATAATAAAATTATAAAATATTACTTTGCAACATCAAGGATTTGGCATGGGCCAGTTTAAGATTCTGACAGAATGATAAACTAAAATAAATTTTCTTCTCAGAAACTTATAAAATATTTTGGAGCAGTAAACATGTCAGGCTAAATCCTTCAAATTAATCACAGATTTATTAAAAAGGCACAGCAGAAAATGTTGGCGGTTTGTAAAACATTGACTTTTCCAAACAGCGGTAAACCTTGAACATGGTTATCGCCCCATGCCATGCTTAAGAAGCATAACTCTGATTTTAGGATCTGAAAATTAATTCTTTAAAAAAGTTTCAAGCAAAAAGATTCCAATGGCGCCGCCTGCTGGTGTATAAAGAATATGGTCTATAATCTCAGACTGTTCAATGTTTTATAACAACTAATTATTTGAGTGTCCATTTCATTCAGCATATTTAATATTGGGGGCATCCACAATTTTTGACATACTTTAAACCAGGGTTTCTGTGGGTTTTACTAAGTTAAATGTAAGACTTCTTAAGACATTTTTAAGACCATTATAAATGAAATTTTAGACTCATAAAGAGCTAAAGGCTAAAGAACTTTTCATATGGCCCAGATCGAAAAGGTTTTTATTCGCCCCATCAAACAAATATTAAAAGTGAATACATTTAATAATACAATAATAAATTAATAATATATTTTTTTTATATATTTTAGATATTTCTTAAAAAAAATAAATAAATATTGTGTAAAAACAAGCCAGCTCAACTTGTATTCCAACATAAACTTTCTTTATAATAAAAAAAATGAACAAATGTTTTAATAGTTTTAAAACACTATAATAAACTAAATCTATGCACAACAATCTGTCCATGTCGATGTCCTCAGCAGTAAATCCATGGAGCACGTTTAAACAAATGTTATTGTAAGTAAAATAATTAAACCATTATGATAAATAAGGTTAAAAAAAGTTTTTTAATAAAAAGTTTAAAGATTTATTTAGGTGGATTGTAGGTGATTGTATGGGTTTTGGCCAGACTGAGTAACAAAACAAGAACAAAGTTAAATAAAGACTTGTTTAAAAAAATAATAATAAATTTGTTTAAAAAGATTTAAGACCTCCAACACAATATTTCAGTAAATTTAAGACTTTTTAAGGCTTAAAATTTTGAGTCTTCTATGAGAATACTGTTGGTCAAGTATCGCCAGCTCAGCTAAACCTTTTTAAATGTATTGTTTTTATTTATTTTATATAGTGCCAGTGCTCAATGACGCTTTACAAACAGTAGGAGAACAAGAAAAGCAATAACCTTAAGCAGGTAGAGAAAATGGGAGACTATTAATACATAAAAGAAAGACAAAAGACATGAGAACAAGACACAAAAGAAACTTTTTTTCGGTCTTCCAATGAGTGCTTGTGTGCGTTTAGAAGAACTAGGCAGCACACTCAGGGCTGCAAGATGGGTTTAATTTATTATTCTTAGTATTAAAATATATCTGAATGAGGATCAACTAACTGAGTTGGTGTTTGAGAGTGAAAACCAACCTGTTTGTTCCTGCAGATCTTCCTGTTTGACTGTGAATGTTTCTTCAATCTTCACATCTTCACTCTCCTCTTTAATAAACGTCATCTTTATAACAGTGTGGAGATCAGTCGCTTCAGCAGGAGTTTTTCTCTGTGTTTGGACACTTTATCCTGTTTAAAATGAACAAAACAATAAAAATGTCCTGTTTAAAATAAATAAAACAATGAAGAGAAACAAAATAACTTCTCTTCAACACTTGCTTCAACAGTTTCTATTAATGAGGGTAATTAACAAAAAGAGATCAGGTAAAACGTTTCTTTAAAACAGTGGTTCTCAAAGTGAGGGTCGGGACCCCCTGAGGGGTCATAAAGGTAAAGTTGGTCTTATATTATATTATATTATCTTATATTATATAAAATTAATAAAACAATGAACAGAAACAAAATTCAACACTTGCTTCAACAGTTTCTATTAATGAGAGTAATTAACAAAAAGAAATCAGGTAAAACTTTCTTTAAAACAGTGGTTCTCAAAGTGAGGGGTCATAGAGGTATTGTTGGTTTTATATTCACACATTCGTTTATTTAGAATTCTCTATATTGTTTACCATGTTACTTTGAATATTCGATCGGAATTAGCATGCAAGTGTAACTTGAAAACAACATTAGCACTGTTTATTTGACTGTGAACAATGTTGCACTTTGATAGTCATTGGCTGCTAATATGATTTCCCTATTTAGAGCTTGCAAATAATACTTTTCTGAAATTATATTATTAAGGGCAAAGTCAGAATGTGCAAATATAAAACCAACCTATCTCCATGAAAAGTAGTACTAGTTTTAATCAGCGCATTTGTGGCTATTGTTTGAATACTTTTCTGAAATTATATTATTAAGGGGAATGTCTGAATATCTGAATATAAAACCAACTTTACCTCTATAGATAATTGAGGTGAAGTTGGTTTTATATTTGGGTATTCAGACATTCCCCTTAATAATAAAATTTCCTAAATGTATTCTATGCAAACTCTTTGCAAAAAATATGGAAATCATATTAGCAGCTAATAATTACCAAAGTACAGCATTGGTTACAGTCAATTAGATAGTGCTAATGTTGTTTAGAAATCACACTTGCATCCTAATTCTGACAGAATATTTTCAGTAACATGGTAAACAATACAGAGACTGCTAAATAAATGAATGTGGGGGTCGCAGGTTACTATAGAAGTAAAGTTGGTTTTATATTCACACATTCAGACTTTCCCCTTAATAATATAATTTCATAAAAGTATTATTTGCAAACTCTAAACAGTAAAATCATATTAGCAGCCAATGACTATCAAAGTACAACATTGTTCACAGTCAAATAAACAGTGTTAATGTTGTTTTCAAGTCACACTTGCATGCTAATTCCAATCGAATATTCAAAGTAACATGGTAAACAATATAGAGAATTCTAAATGAACGAATGTGCGAATATAAAACCAACTTTACCTCTATCAGGTTACTGGGAGTATAGAGGTAAAGATAAAGGTAAAGTTGGTTTTATATTTGCACATTCAGACTTTCCTTTTAATAAATTATTTTAATAAAAGTATTATTAGCAAACTTTTAATAGTAAAATCATAATAGCAGCCAATGACTATCAAAGTATATTGTTCACAGTCAAATAAACAGCGTTAATGTTGAATTCAAGTCATACTGGCAGGCTAACTCTGATGACATATTCAAAGTAACAGGGTAAACAATATAGAGACTGCTAAATGAACAAATGTGTGAATATAAAACCAACTTTACCTCTATTTTAAAGCTCGCATTACACACTTTCTGTTTCAAACAAAAGCCCTCGGTTACTAAGAATAAAATAGTACTACGCTGTATAAAGGGTTAAAATAATATTTCCAACAGCAGGTACATAATTTAGCATCGGATGAAAAACATGAAACTTTAATTAAATCGGGTTATATCCGTAAACATTTAAAAACACAAACCTTTCTCCAGTTGAATCAAAGCGCTGAAGCGGCGCCGTCTGATGACGTCACACACCACGCCAAAATAAAAGTCTTTTTTGTTTAGCTTTTTTGCCCCTTACTGTTGCAGTCATGACTTATTGATACATTTCTCCCTTGTTTTTCACTCTATACTATTTCTGCTCTCTCTCTCACTCTTCACATTTTAGGTGCTTTATTGGCATGACAAATAACTGTACATTCATATTGCATACGTACAAACAAGACAGTAGTGCAAACAAATATGGATAGAAAATATAATACAGAAAAAACACAGAAATAAATAAAATAAAAATAGATTAATAAAAATAAAAAGATTTATAAAATAAAAAATATTAATAAAAATTAAAATAGATTAGATCTCTCTCACAAACACACACTTTAGTATTTAAAGATGATCAAATTTTTTAATCTAAACATTTTAAGACAATTTTGAGAAACTTTTTTTAATCCAGTTCATGATGGCTTGCATGTCTACAACACATTACTTCCTATTAATATCTGAGTCCAAATCTCATCCTCATAATTATGACCCCTTATTTTCTTTTCTATTTTTACAACTTTATAGGCCTATATAGTGTTTCTTATTGTTTCAAATGAATTGTCGTCTCTTATTAGCTGTGTTCCACGATTTTCTGCCATTCTTTAGCAATATCTTCAGTAATAATATTTCATTTACCCTTACTTACAGAAGCATTAAAGGGGTAGTTCACATTAAAAAAAAAAACATTTCTGTCATTTACTCATCCACTACTTGAGCCAAACCTGTTTGAGTTTCTTCTGCTGAATGCAAATATAGAGAATAGGCTACAGTGTCAAAAAGCAGCCACTATATGGTTCAACAGCTCCTACTTTGGACATGGCTGCTTTTTTCAACATTTTCTGGCACACAAAATGTTCTTGGAACTCGATTACAATTGAACCACTAAAGTCACGTCACAGGTTTTGACAATGTTTTTGGTTCCTTTTCCAGAAAAAACTGTCAAACCCTTTGAGCATCTCGGGACTCTTGCTGTCTATGACAGACGAGGGAGCCAAAGTTCTCAGGGGATTGAAACAACAGATAGAGGGACAATCGCTCAAGAGGCACATCGCACTGCTTTTTTAAAATTTATTTATTAATTTTTTTATTGCAATAACAACTGGCCATTACAACAAATAGAAATACAGAAACTGATAATCGTGTGATATTACTCATATATTCATTCATTTTCTTCACAGCTTAGTCCTTTTATTAATCTGGGGTCACCACAGCAACTCCACACAGAAATGCCAACTGACCCAGTTGAGGCTCGAACCAGCAACATTCTTGCTGTGAGGCGATCGTGCTACCCACTGCAACACTGTGACGCCTCACATCTGTGTAATTATTTGAGGTATTAAACTGGTATTGGTGAAGAACTATGATTACTAAAAGGCACCATTCAGATGTAATGATCTGGGCAACCAAGCATGTATTGTTATAGACACCTTAGCTTATTTGTCTTAAGAGATGTAAGGCAGGTCCTGTTCATGTAATTTGGTTTAGGCTATCAAGTTGGTATTGGCATGAACAGCTATACCTGTTAACAGGTTTCATATATGTAAAACGATCCTATTCAGTTAATGGTCTGACCTATTAGGCAGCTATTAATAAAGATGACTGCACATGATGATGAGCCATTTATTTAAATGAATATGTGACACAAATATTTAAATTTCATTGTTGCAAACACGTTACAGGAGTAAGTGCAGTTGTTGTTGTATGTGATGTTCACCACTGTAATTACACCATAGTGAAACAGAAGTCTGAGAAATGCTGTAGTTGGTGTAGGTGGAGCAGGTTAATCACGTTAAAAGTTATGCATTGTGTAGATATGAAAGTGAACTCTTGTCATTGAATTACCCTGTATAAACTGCCTATACAATAATTTAACTTGTGACGTAATTATTTTCTAATTATAAATATATATCTGCATGACAGATTTAATAGTGGACTCCACAAAGGTAAGACCAAAGCTTGAAATCGCATCATGTGAGTGCATGAGACCAATAGAAGATCAAAACATGAGCTATATGGAGCAATCAGTCGCTTTTAGTATCGTCTAATCATATTGTTTTATCCCGTCCTTTTTTGCAGCGCTGTACGAAAAATTTTGCAAGCACAAACTCTAGTGTGACCATGGCCCAACTTGCTTTCAGATTAACTATGCCCAGCTACTATATATATGTATAGCAACAGGCGTTTCTGTGTGGAGTTTGCATGTTCTCCCTGCGTTCGCGTGGGTTTCCTCCGGGTACTACGGTTTCCCCCACAGTGCAAAGACATGGGGTACAGGTGAATTGGGTAGGCTAAACTGTCCGTAGTGTATGAGTGTGTGTGTGGATGTTTCCCAGAGATGGGTTGCGGCTGGAAAGGCATCCGCTGTGTAAAAACTTGCTGGATAAGTTGGCGGTTCATTCCGCTCTGGCGACCCCAGATTAATAAAGGGACTAAGTAATAATAATAATAATAATATATATATATATATATATATATATATATATATATATATATATATATATATATATATATATATATATATAAAGTTTCTGATTAAAAGTTGCTTTCTTGGTTTGTTTGTGTCACTTGATTTGTGCCTGTACCATAACAGATCTCTCTTGTTGTGATATGTGGCTTGGTAACCTTTAATGTGTTGTGTTTTTTGCTCATTGATTCGACTGCATTGAGTGAGTGAGTGCATTTCCCTCCTTCTCCTGGTTAAGAGATAAAGCTATATAACAGAATTAGTTATATTTCAGAGAGTATAAATCAATTATTAGCAACAAAAGACCAACTTCATAATGATATTAGTGTAAAAGACTTTATTTGAAGCAAAAAAGATGCTGGAGGACTGGATCAGATATATGGCACTTTAATCACACCTGATTGCCTCTGCAGCTTGTACATAACATTTCACAGCACATGGAATTAACACAAATGAGTTTGAAGTTACAGTGTGTCTCATTCATTTGTGATTAATGTACAAACAACTACCTTCTAAGGCCAAAAGTAGCAAAAAACGGACAGTATGTGATAGCTTCACTGTGTTAAAAAAAGTTTTGTCACAGGGTATCTTATATATTCTTTTGTGAATGTCTATGCATATTTGTATGCACAAACACAGGTTCTGTATGCACAGAACAGGTTCAGTGATAAAAAAATTATTAAAACATTGCTAATATTAATATATTGACTGAACTTAACACAAATAAAACCTCACTGTGAAGATTAGAAATTGTTTCTTTTAACAAATAATGATATATCACAGTACAATAGTATCACTTACATAACTAGTATATAAGTGAATGTAGTTGTGTGTGTTGAGACATCAGTGTGGTTTAAGTCTTCAATGCTCATTTGCATCTTTAAACAAAAAACAGCTTGGGAAAAAAAACAATTAAAATGAGTTTCAAATCAAAATACCTCAACATAAGTGTATCAGCATTAACTACAAAATGCAGCAGCCAAAATAAAAAAGCTTCCATCAATAGTCCTATAAAACAACAGCAACAAAACAAATGAAGATGGCTAAAGTCAACTTATTTTCCCAATACATCATTATTTCTCTGTAAAACTGGTTTGTAAAGCTGCTGAACTTCCCATCCCCCACTGTATGTGTCTTGAGTCTTCACTGCTCATTTCATTTGCATCTCTATACCAGCTTTAATGGGGGCCAATTGAGTCTTATCCAATCACATTCCAGTTCCAGTAGCTCAGCAGGGTTGCATCTATATATTCCGTGTTCCTAACGGAGGCTTCATTATCTGATTTAGCTGTAAGAGAACAACTTTGGAGGACAAACTACGATTGTACCTACATTGAGATTATTACCAACAACAACCTACAAAGAAAAACCCACAGAGGCCTTTTTTATCCCACTTCTTCATTGAAGACAGAAAAGGTGAGTTGCACATTTTGAATTTACACTCAAATAATATCTGAATGCTAACATTATAAAATGTAAATATGTGTGGATGCATTGTTCAACATTGTATTAAGTTCTTCAGTCAAATTTAAAAGCTTCTTTACAACTATTCAGTTTTTTGTTTGTTTGTTTATTTGGTTATAAATATTGTTTTTATCCTGATATGTAGTTACGTCACTAGTTTTAATCAGCTCATTTGTGGCTATTGTTTCTTGCTCAGACTTACCTGATTTGTTTTTGTTAATTACTCTCATATAAAGAAACTGTTAAAGCAAATGTTAAAAGATAAGTTTGTTTCTGTTCATTGTTTTGTTCATTTTAAACAGAATAAAGTGTCCAAACACAGAGGAAACAGACTGATCTCCACACTGTTATAAAGATGGCGTTTATTAAAGAGGAGAGTGAAGATGTGAAGATTGAAGAAACATTCAGAGTCAAGCATGAAGATCTGCAGGAACAAACAGGTTGGTTTTCACTCTCAAACACCAACTCAGTCATTTGATCCTCATTTAGATATATTTTAATGATAAGAATACTAAATTAAATCCATCTTGCAGCCCTGGGTGTGCTGCCTAGTTCTTCTAAATCCACATAAGCACTTATTTAAAGATAGGAATGAGTTTCTTTTATACTTGTTCTCGTGTCATTCTTTTTTTGTTTTAATAGTCTCCCATTTTCTCTACCTTCTTAAGGTTATTGCGTTTCTTGTTCTCCTACTGTTTGTAAAGCGTCCATAAGCACTGGCACTAAATAAAATAAATAAAAACAATCAATTTAAAAAGTTTATCTGAGCTGACAATATTTGACCTATTCTATTCTCATAAAAGATATCTGCTATTACGGTGATGGTGTTGGCTTAGTACTTTCCATTTGCATATGTCACGTTGATCACAATTCCCCTTTTTTTAATCAACTTTTTTATGGGTTTAAAGTTGTTTCTAGTAGTTGTTACTAGTTCTCACAGATAGTAACTGAGTTAGAATGACATCATAATTATATTAACTAATTACAAGGGCTATTCCCTATAACCTGTAGGGTCTTAAAATGTCTTAAATTTCAAAATCTAAAATTTTAGGCCTTAAAAAGTCTTAAATTTACTGAAATGTTGTGAGGTCTTAAATCTTTTTTAAACAAGTCTTTATTTTTCTTTGTTCATGTTTTGTTACATAATCTGGCCAAACCCCATACAATCACCAACAATTTATCTCAATAAATGTTAAACTTTTTATTCAGTTTATTCATTTTAACTCTATTTATTATAATAGTTTAATTATTTTGTTTACAATAACATTTGTTTAAATGTGCTCCATGGATTTACTGCTGAGGACATAGACCTGGACAGATTGTTGCGCATAGATTTAGTTTATTTTAGTTTTAAAACTTTAAAATCATTTGCTCGTTTGTTTTTTATTTTAAAGAAAGTTTATTTTGGAAAAAAAGTATTTGAAATAGTCAAATATTTGACTGGGGAATCTCAATGTCTGTTAACTGTTGAAATGAGATAAATATGCCATCTTTAAACAGGTCCTTAACACAGATAACTCCCTTCCTAAAGCATAATTGGAATGCTGAATCTATAAGAGAGGAAGAGAATAACGTATTTAACAAAATAGGAGCAGAAGGCAATGCTTGTTTATTATTAAAGTGAGGTCTGAATTGTGACCATATTCTGAGTGATCCATTAATAACTGGGTTATTCGTAGAATATTGTTTACTAACTGTGTTGTGTCCGGTAGTGGAAATACGTTGGATCTTTACTGAAACATGGCACTAGAACGTTTTAAACAAAGCAAAAAGGATTTATTATTCTTTAGTGGTTTTACAGCAGCATGATACTGTCTCACACTCCATTATCTTTTTAGATCACTGCACCTCCTATAATCCAGCAGCGCCCCCTGTATACAATCAATCACAGGCATATGTACAGAACACACAATTACAGCTGAACTACAACAACAGTAGCATTCAGCAATATGAACAAAATAATACACTTTCTCTTTTCTTTCATTAATTCTTATTTTTAGTGAACAAACACCACAAACTGGAATGAAAGCACGAAGTAGTGAGCTTAATGACACTGGATTAGACGTGTGCTGTTCCATCAGTAACCAAAGTGGGGCCTCATCATTACAGATGTTGGAAAACCAGAATAGTGTTTCTATAGTCAGTTTGTGTAAATAGGCCGTGCAATAATAGGGTATATGCCAAAGCATGCTAATAGGACTTTTAATTTACCAGTAACCTGGGTTAAGCGCTTCCGGTGAACTGTATGCCAATGCAAAAATCTGCGTGTTTAAGGTCTGTTTTCTTTAGAAATCAGCAATCTCCACTGCTTGAGTGATATCTGATATAAAGTGGGTCTCAGTTTGTACAAGAAGCAGTGCATTACATTACATTTTTCCCCGCCATGTCTTTGTAATATGAGCATTTATTTTACCCCAGTATATTCAATTGAGCTTCTGCGCTAGCCTGCCCATTCTGACCGGCCGGCCACCCCTGCTCTACTTGTCCCCACAATGCAACAGTTCAGTCAACTTCTCTTTCTTCCGCACACCACATAATGCTGGCCTCTTCAACTCTCCTCTTCTTTTATACTCTTACCCATTTCCTTTTAGCCATCCCATGTTTGGAGACCAATTAAACAATGTTGACTGTCGTCACATGAAATACCAACAATCATAAATGCATGATTATATGCTGTCATGGCTTTGCAAGTTTATTTCCAAACTAAGCCTCAAAATCACCCCAGAATTGATGAAAAAGACCCAACAGCACACAATGGGAAAGGTGCACATTTCAGCCTTTATGCAGGTGCTGTACAGGTGTGTCTCATGTCTGCAAGGCAAATATTCAGCTGTTTGTTTAGCTTTTACCCCAGAACTTTTTTCTGATGCATTTACCACTCAGGCAAAGAATGAACAAGTATTTCCTGTCTGCTTTACAAATTTTAGAAAAAACATTTTGTTATTATGAACATATACAAATAAAAATAGGCCATTTACAGCTTTCAAATCTGTGTCTTATCAATGACCAAAATGACTTTTATGATCAATTATGTAAGAAACTCTGAAAACTGAACTGACACGGTTTCAATTAACTATAACTTCTATGTTAAGCGGTTTTGACACAATTTACACTGTAAAAGCACTAGATAAATAAAGATGAATTAAATGTGCATAAATGTGTACATGTTAATGGACCGAACAAAACATGATCTTATATATTTTACATTTAATGTGCATAAAAATTACAGTGTGTGTAGCCAATGTTTCCAGTGTCTTTTCACTATTCAGCTTTTGATGAGAGTTTTTAAGACTTAATGAAAACTAAAGTTTTATTTATTTATTTCAGACCTAATTGAAGAGAATGAGGAGAGTAAAGAGGAGGAACATCATGTCAAAATTGAGGAAAAAACTCATTTACAGACTGATGGTATTTTGAAAAGGAGAGACAAGAATTGTTTGACCTGCACTCAGTGTGGAAAGAGTTTCAGCCAATCTTCATCCCTTAATCAACACATGAGGATCCACACTGGAGAGAAACCATTCACATGCACTCAGTGTGGGAAGAGTTTCAGCCACTCATCATCTCTTAATCTACACATGAGGATCCACACTGGAGAGAAACCATTCACATGCACTCAGTGTGGGAAGAGTTTCAGCCACTCATCATCTCTTAATCTACACATGAGGATCCACACTGGAGAGAAACCATTCACATGCACTCAGTGTGGGAAATGTTTCAGCCAATCATCAAACTTAAATCAACACATGAGGATCCACACTAAAGAGAAACCATTCACTTGCACTTATTGTGGGAAGAGTTTCAGCCTTTCATCATCCCTTAATATACACATGAGGATCCACACTGGAGAAAAACCATTCGCATGCACTCAGTGTGGGAAGAGTTTTAGCTGTTTATCACACCTTAATCACCACAAGTGGATCCACACTGGAGAGAAACCATTCACATGCTCTCAGTGTGGGAAGAGTTTCAGCCAATCATCATCCCTTAATATACACATGAGAATCCACACTGGAGAGAAACCATTCACATGCACTCAGTGTGGAAAGAGTTTCAGCCAATCATCATCCCTTAATATACACATGAGGATCCACACTGGAGAGAAACCATTTACATGCACTCAGTGTGGGAAGAGTTTTAACTGCTCATCACTCCTTAATAAACACATGAAGATCCACACTGGAGAGAAACCATTTGCATGCACTCAGTGTGGGAGGAGTTTCAGCCACTCATCGTCCCTTAATCGACACATGATGCGCCACACAGGAGAGAAACCATTCATGTTTAATCATGTTGTTTAATCCTGCCCCTTTTCACAGCGTCGTTTAACAGAATTTTGCATGCTCAAACTCTACTGTGACCGCAGCTTCGGTGTGGGATGAGTTCAGCAACACATCAGACCTTAATAAACACATGAAGACCCACACTGGAGAGAAACCATTCACATGAACTCAATGTGGGAAGAGTTTCAACTGATCAGCAAACCTAAATGAACACATAAAGATCCACAGTGATGTGAGAGAGTATATGTGCTTAAGTGTGAGAAGACTTTTCTTACAGCTCAAATTAAAACTGCACCAGACGATTCTCACTGGAGAGACCGTACAAGTTTTCACACTGTGACAAGAGGTTTAATCAGTTAACACATCTGAAAACAGAAGAAGATTGGATGCATCTGTACTCCACTCTCCAGTGTATTCATGTAGCTAGTGTTGCTTTGGATGATGTTCTCTGTCTGACTCCCTGAATGAGAAAAATCACTAGGAAGAAAGTCCATTCATTTGTCCTGTGTTGCATCTTTTATTAGAAAAGTTTCTTTACTTTTAGGTTCAAGATTCTTTTTAGTTTACTACATTTACTTTTTTGAGTAGAATACGATCTTGATGATTATTTTATGATTTGGGCAGACCGACATTCAGTTTTACAATATTAATATACTGTGATGATCCCAAAACTCCAGATTGCCTGCATTACTCATTAATGGGTATATAAAAAGTTGTTGTGCTAGCTACTCCAGGTCGCTGTGGCTTCTCAGGAGTCATCATGTCAAGACCTGCCATCTCATTGACTCTTTAACCTTATGTGTTGTTGTGATTTATATCCTAAGTCTTTATCTTCATTATTATCCCTAAACATTTGTTGGTTGCTTTGATTGATTGTTCTACGAGTTACATTTTATAATAAATAATTTGCAATCAGGCTATTTTGTTGGCTCGTCTCTCTTTTATGTTGGGACTCAAACAAGCATAACATTTTTTGTAAAATGTGTCCAGTTGCGTCCAAGATCTTTTCCTTTCAGTCATGACCATAGGTGAGAGTAGGAACCTAGATTGAGCAGTAAACTGAGAACACTGCCTTTTGTCTCAGCTCCTTCAACACAACAATCACATTAACTACATTACTGCTGCTGCTGCACTGATCCATCTTTAAATCTTACATTCCATTGCTCATGAAAAAAAAAAAAAAAAACGCAGATACTTGAACTTCATTTGGGGTAAGGACTTTCCTCCAATCTGGAGATGGCCACCTTTTTCGTCAAGCACCATGGTTTCTGAGCTAGAGGTGCTGTTTCTTTCCCTGCCATGTCACATTCAGCAGCAAACCGTCCCACTGCATGTGGAAGGTCCATATCCTATGAAGCCAAAAGGACAACAATACCTGCAAATGGCAGAGACAGTCCTAGCCTGCACCTAAAATTCTGTCAGTAATTTTTTTTATATTTTAAATAACACATTAACAAAATAAAATAAATAAATAGATGAATAGATAGATATTGTAGTGGTGGAAGGGGAAGTAGGATGGCGTGTTCCACCATAAACCGAGATGGAGCTTTCTCAGGAGGCATGGACTAGTGAGTGAGATGTCTCAGACTGAAGGTGTAATAATGAAATAAATGCTCAGGAAGCCCCAACCCTTTTTCATCAACTGGCTGTTGCAATGTACTCCTATGCAACCTAGAATGCTTATCCTCTTATCAGAGCAATGGTTCTCAATTGTGGTGCTTGTGCAAAATGAGTGGACAACCGTCCCAAATTAATTTAATCTCTTATTACTAGATCTTAGAATCACACCTGAGAAACCACAAAAGCAAAGATTTGACTTATCTTCATCTGCTTAAGATCAATTTGCACCAGATGAGCAAGAGACAACATTTGTTTGAGTTTCCTTCGCCGACTGGCCTCAACAAAACATGGCGTTCCTGATGGATTGGTGACTCAGCTTCAGTGACGTCCTTGAGATTCACTCGCTTGTGAGTGGAAGTTGTCCTGGGTTACCGGGGTGATAAACTCTGCTGAGAGTCGGTTTGCAGAAGTTTTTTTAGCAGTTTCGGCGGTTCCTAAACTTTAAGAGGTTGCATGGAAAGTTTTTTGCGACCTGATTGAGTGGCTGTGCATTGACCGAAAGCAAGGCGAGAGGGGGCACAGAGCAGCAGCAAGCATGAGCGAGCTAATGCAAAAAGCAAAGTTTTACTGTCTTTCAATGAGCAGTTGCCATGGAGGGCGGGCCCACGCCCCATACCATTATGCTCAGTGTAAGTCATTAAAAGACTGCTTGGTAATTTCATGTGGTAAAATATCTTGTAAGTTTGTTACTATTGTACAACAAATGTTACAAGAAGGCATTCCTCCAACATGAAACAGTCAATGAGAAGGTTTTGGAAAGTGATTTATAGCTCAGATTGGAGGCTTCTAGAGGGGATGTAGACCTTCAGCTGTAGGTGGAGGTAAGAGGGTGCAGTGCCAGTGATTTGACCTTGACAAGAGCCTCGTGCGGTAACCAATACAGGGAGATAAAGAGAGGAGTTACATGGGCTCTCATTGAAGACCAGATGAGCTGTGGCGTTCTGGGGCATCTGTAGAGGATTAAGGGTGCAGGATGGGAATCCAGCTAGAAGAGCACTGTCGTGGTCCAGCCTTGAAATGACAAGAGTTTGCACTAAAAGTTGTGCAGCATGGCATGATCTGATAAGTAGAGTCTGATTTTTCTAATGTTTAAAAGTGCAGCTCTGCATGATGGAGCTGTGTTAGCAATGTCCTCTTTGAAGGACAACTGATTATCCAGTATCACCCTAAGATTTCTTACCGAACTACATGGGGTAATGGTGGATGATCCCAGCTTGACTGAGAAATTGTATTGAATGTGTGGAGTTGTAGGGAAGGTGATGTATGCAGATGAGTAAGCAGTTCACTAGCTGGCCTTCGTTACATCTGCTTAAAAGTGTTTGGGAATGTGCCAGTGTGGAGTGAAGGAAGAGATTGACTTTTTCTTCAGAGGGTGTTGTTTGACTGCTAATTTGAGTGTTTATTTGTGTAAAGAAGGAGGCCAGCTGATAAGGAGTTGATGGAGAAGGACAGAGCAAAGTATAAAATGTCTTGAATAGTTTGTGGACGTCAGAAGTGGTGTTAATTTTGTAATGGTAGTATGGGGTTTTGGCCGAATGGAGTTGGGAGGCTAATGATGCCAGCTGGCTTTGGTACTTGCTAAGAAGGTCAGTGGAGGCTTTTGATTTGTGCCATGCTCTCTCTCTGTTGCCCTGGGTGCTGTTCAATGTTATCACAGAACATGTCCTAACCCTAAAACTAACTATTTTCCCAGACCATCCGACAGCCAGGGGTTAGAGTGAGTAGGTGCGTTGGGCTGGTGGCGACAGGCAAGATCTCACCTAGGCAGGATGTATATTGGAACAGAGTGTTTTTGCTGCACTATTTACATCAAGAAGTGAGAACTGTGTGTGTGAGGGAAGAGAGGATGTAACAGTGAAGGAGAAGTGTGTGGAGGACAAACCGATTTTTACTAGTAGCAATTTAGTTGTTGAAATCAACAATTGAATTCTTGTTATCAACAATTAAGTCTGGTCTCATATCTACAATCTTTAGTTAGCCAATCAGATTAATCCAAACTCATAATAAGAAGCCTAGCAAAAAATAACTCCCTTATCTTCGTTTTCCGATGAAAGCTCTTGACAGGACTGCGCCAGCTCCTTCACAAGCTTCTAAAGTTTAACATCTCTCTACAACCCATCAACAATTCTACTACCATCATCTGACTATGACAATTCAACAACAGCAGCAATACAACAACAGCGAAAATAAGAAATAGCAGCATTAAATCTACTCTCACATCATTTACAGCAACATGGACAGGAACGAAATCTCTGCTCTCCTAGAAACACCAGCCCCAGCTCAACAACACCAAGCTCAGCCTGGAAGCCGACTCGATACCAACCCTCCAATAAGAGGCCGAAGGCCTATCTGCTCTACTTCAGCAAGGACACAATCTCCATCTCCTGCCCGTCCAAATCGCCACCCACCTTCTCCAGGTTCTTAATGCGCCTCCGCAAGATCATCATCCCTCACTTCCAACAAGATAACAATGACCGAACTCCACCAGACCCTCATAAATGCCGGAATCTCCATCCCCAGCCGCTGCAATAAAACAAAATTACTGAAACTCTATGAAACCATCTCGTCACCAACTCCACCCCCTCAGGACAGCAGAACCGCTCGCTCCCGCCACATCCCCTATCCTTAACCCACCACAGCTCCGCATTCACAAAATCTCCTCGGACCATCAAAAAAAGCAACTAAGCAATAAAAAACAATCCCTCAGAACAAGACAAACTGCATCTACCAAAACATTCCAAAACATGGATAATCCACCGGATAATGACGCCAATCTCTGACTTACCACCCCCCTCCCTTGGCCTCCAGCTCCACATTCCAGTGAAAACTCCAGCCCTACTCTTCCAGTCATCCATTCCACTCTCAACCCTCCTTAAATCTCTTTCCCTTCTAACCTCCCTCACTCTTCAAGCCAGCTTATTTCTACCCAGTCTTTCTCTACAAGTCCTTCCTCTCCCTTCTTATTTCTCCTCTTTCAGTATCCTCACCTCTTCTCCTCTACATCCCTTCATCAAGCACCCACCTGCATTAGTAACCCTTCCCAACAGTCCACCCTCCCTACTCACATTTCTTCCGCACGGCCCCCTCCTCCAACACCATCAAGAACCTCATCCTATCAGGTGCTGACATCGTTTATTATTCGGTTATACGCATTACTCAGTGGAATCAGTGTCCCTACTGGGGGGCCATGGATACTGATCTTTACAACAGAGTTTATTTAGAATGCTGTAATCTTTCCTGCATGGTCTGCCATTCAAATCTGCACATGACCACTTCCTGTCCCTTCATAATCCCCTCCTCCGATAAAGGACTACAAAGATCCACCAGCTACGTACCCTGCCCCTATACCTCTGCTATCCCCACTCTACTTTATCCTCCCTCTTCTCAAAACCCTCCCCCTCTCTTGTCTTGTAATAACTTTAATATAGCAAGATGCTTTTGCCATCTCTGTAATTACTTAAAAAAACTTTTTTCATATTTTCTGAGAAAGCTTATCAACACCTTGCAATCATGTAGCAACCACCTTGCAATGCCTTAGCAACCGCCTAGAAACACCTTGCAAATGCCTAGCAACACTTTAGCTACTACCTAGCAACACCTTAGCAACCACCTATAAACACCTTAGCAACCACCTAGCAACATCTTAGCAACCACCTAGCAACACCTTAGAAACCGCCTAACCACACCTTAGCAACCACCTAGTAACATCTTAGCAACTGCCTATCAACACCTTAGCAACCGCCTAGCAACAGCTTAGCAACCGCCTTCGTACCCACCTAGCAACTCCTTAGCAACCACCCAGCAACACCTCAGCAACCGCCTAGCAACACCATAGCAACCGCTTGGCATCACCTTAGCGACCGCCTAGCAATCACCTAACAACTCCTTAGCAACCACCTAGCAACACCTTAGCAACTGTCTAGCAACACCTAGCAACTGCCTAGCAACACCTTGGCAAATGCCTTGGCAACCGCCTATCAACACCTTAGCAACTGCCTAGCAACACCTTAGCAACTGGCTAGCAAAAACTTAGAGACCACCTAGCAACACCTTAGCAACCATCTAACAACAGCTTAGCATCCACCTAGCAACACCTTAGCAACCTCATAGCAACCGCTTGGCAACACCTTAGCAACTGCCTAGCAACACCTTAGCAACCATCTAACATCTCCTTGGCAACCACCTAGCAACACCTTAGCAAATGCCTAGCAACGCCTTAGCAACCGCCTAGCGACACTTTAGCAACTGCCTAGCAATACCTTAGCAACAGCTTAGCAACCGCCAAGCAACCACCCAGCAACCATCTAACACCTTAGCAACCGCCTAGTATCACTTTAGCAACTGCCTAGCAACAGCTTAGCAACCACCTATTAACATATTAGCAACCGCCTAGTAACACCCTAGCAACCACCTAGCAACACCTTAGCAACCGCCTAGCAACACCTTAGCAATTGCTCCCTAGCAGGTTTGAGCTATCAGAACTAGCTATGACAACAACTATCAGAAGAGTTTTGAAGAACAAAATAATCCTGGATCGTGTCAAATCATCATTAACCAAATCTTGCTAACTGAGTTATCCACCTACGAAGAACCCCAGGACAAGATGAACAGTGAATGAAGTAGAAGAAAGACAATGAAGGAGGAAATGAATAACAATGAAAAAAAAGGAAGGAGAAAATGAAAATGAAGAGAATGAAGTACAGTTATCAGGACAAGATGAACAGTGGTCACAAATAGACATATTGGACAGTTTTAAAACTTTTTTTAAGCACTGTGGAAAAAGAGGAACTAAATAAGACTGGTCAAGCTGAAGGAATGGCAAAGGATGAAGAAACAAGGATAGAAAATATGGATAAGAACAAAGTGGAAAGAGAATTTTTAAGAAGAAGAACTTTTAAGGTAAAACCAAATTTGGACATGGCAAAGAAAAAAGTTTGAACAAAGAACAGAGCTAAATATGTAAATAGGTATGAAGTGTTAAGGGGACTGGAAGAAGATGAAGAAAAATTATGTTTTTAAAATATTTTATCTATTTTAAAATGCTTTTAATATTTGTCTCTTTTAACGGAAGGGGTTGTTGGTTGAGAGCGTTGGAAGGAGATGATGGACAGTAAGGATGTGTAGGTTTTTATTTTTATTTATTTTAATCGTTTTAAATTGTGTCTTTTTATGCAATTAAGGGGACTGATGGGAAAAGATAAATTTGAGAAAATAAGAGAGAAATGTAAAACAAGGAAGTGATAGGTTTACAGGAAACAAACTGGAAAGAACATGCAATGGACGATTTTAAAAAGTTGTGGCAAGGGGATATTATATATAATAATGGTGATGGTAAATCTGGAAGAGGTGTCGCTTTTTTAATAAGGAAAGATGTTTTAAACTTTAAAAGAATTGTGTATGGAGATAATTATGGGAAATGTTTAGTGATAGAGGTGAACTCTAAAAGAAATGAATTACTAATAGCAAATATACATGCACCAACAGAAGATCAAAACAAAAAAAAAAAAGAGTCTTTTGGGGTTTTGAATGAAGTATTAAAGGGTTTAAAGAAATAACAATGATGGGAGATTTTAATACTTTTTTTAGACAACAAGATATGGCTGATGGAATGGTTTTCAAATCGGATATAGGAAGAAAGGAACTAAATGAGTTAATAAAGGAAAATAGTTTAGTAGATATATGGAGGGAGAAGAATAGAGAAAAAAGAGAGTTTTCAAGGAGACAAATAGTGGGGAATTGTATATGTCAAAAGAGAATAGATTTTATTTTCTGTACTAGAAACTTTGAAAATTTTATAGAAAACAAACAGTATGAAGAGAACAGTTTTAGTGATCATAAGCTCTTGCATTTTAAAGTGAATATAGAACACATACAAAAAGGACCAGGGACTTGGATTTTAAACACAACCATTTTAAAGAATCAAGATTATGTTCAAAAAGAAATAATAGAGAAAGAAAAAGAAAATAGAATGTATGATGAGGATAAAAGGATATGGTGGGAAAACACAAACTATCAAATAAAGCAAAAGGTATTGATGAAGAAAAAGAAGGGAAGATTCTAAATTATATAAAAGTAAAACTAGAAAAATAAATAAAAATAAATCAACTACATAAAATGAAAAGTCCAGGTATAGATGGAATAGGAAATGAATTTTATATTGTTTTTAAAAATATTTTAAAAGGAATACTTAGTAGAACATATTTATTTGATGTACTCAAAACATTTGGATTTGGAGAGAATTTTATTAATTGGATTAAAATTTTATATAAAGGGGCTTTAACAAAAGTAAAATGTAATGTTTTTTTAACAGATTGTTTTAAAATTACAAGATCAATTAGACAAGGATGTCCTCTTTCAGCACTATTATATTCCCTAGTCGCAGAACCTTTAGGGTTAGCAATAAAACAAGAAACTAAAATTAAAGGAATAAAAATAGAAGAAGAGGAGGATGAAGGAAAAATATACCAGTATGCTGATGATACAACAATAATAGTGAAGGAGAAAAAGAGTGTAAAAGAAGCCATGAAAAAAGTACAGGAGTTTTGTAAGGGGACAGGAAGCAAAATAAATGAAAATAAAACACAATATATGAGGTTTGGTAAAGCAGATATTTTAACAGATTGTTTCCAGTTTAAAAAAGTAGAAGAACTGAAAATTTTAGGAATTTTAATTGGTAAAAATGAAAGAAAAGCAACAGAAAAGATGTGGGATGATCTAATAAGAGGAATAGAATCAAGATTAAATTTCTGGAGAATGAGAGAACTTTGTTTAAAGGGGAAAGCCTTAATATTAAATGTTTTAATGACATCAAAGCTATGGTATAAATTATATATAACAGAAATGCCATGTTGGATAGAAGGGAGATTGAAAAAGTGTGTTCAAGATTTTTTATGGGAGGGAAAACCCCCTAGAATTGCGTACAATACAATAATAGGAGCAACAGAAGAAGGAGGGATAGGATTGATTGAATTTAAACAAATGAAGAATTTTCTTAGAGTCAAAATGGTTAAAAAGCTTTTACAAGAGGAGAACTCAACAGAATGGAAAAAGGTCATAACATTTTTTTTTTTTAAGTTGGCAATTTTAACTTAAGAGAAGATATTCTTTGGTTAAAAAAAAAAAAAAAAAAAAAAAAACTGAATGATGGAAAAGTTACCAGGGTTTTATCAAGACATTTTAAGTGGTAAGTCATTTTTTGACTTTTGCCAAGTTTTAATTTAAGTGTTGAGGTGAAGTCTTTTGACTAATTTGATATTCAAAACATCCTGTGTTCAAAGACAAATTTACTATACCATGCCACTGTCCAGATCGGAAACTTGGCACAAGGAGTCACTGCCATTGTCCTAAATGTGCCAAAATAATAAGCAGATCTGTAGATTTTAAAACACACTTGCGTAAACATGGTAGGCTATTGTAAATATTCTAAATCCTTTAAGCGTAATGAGTGAAATTGCATTTTTCAACTGTATAATTCCCTTTCTCTGCAACTACAGGTCTGATGGTGCCAACAACAACATCTGGTGAGTACATTTATGTTTCTAACCCAACTGAAGTAATGACACAATAACACATTATAATTATGTTAATCACACTATGACATGTATTATTATTTTTAGAAAAGAAACAACCTGAAGATAAAGACATCCCAAAAGCAAACAAAATTTGCCTTATATGTGGTATCACATTTAGCACAAACTCAAACCTATTACGGCATAAAAAGGAGCAACATGCTGGGCAAGAACCAATGTTGTGCATTGAACCAAAAAATGGGATTTATGTGACCACAAAGCAATCCCATGGTATCAGATTGCCAATACATGTCCAAAAGACATTAACATCACAGCTCTAAGATTGTGAAGTGGAGGAATGCAGAGACTATATGGCCATAGCTGCTCAAAGTGGAAACCCAGGGAAAGAATGCCACCACTTAGAGCGGACCAAGAAAACCAGTGCATACATTCCACCACCAGCACTACAAGAGAAAACCGTAAAGGAGGTGGTTGAAAAGGGACTCCTTTCTAAGTCTAGGCAAGAGGAATGTTTGGAACTTTACCAACATGCTTGCTCACACGAAGTAGACAGTGTGTTTCCTATTTTCTTGGGGGAACACAATCTGTCAAAGAGATATCTATTTTTCTTAGTGTACTCTGGGGAGAAGGACCCTTGGTGTAAGTTTGGAAGGACAGTTTCCACATTTGACAAACAATTGGGAAAATGGCACTCCAAGTGCATCGGTGTAAAGGACAGTATCAGTTGTGTCCACAGATACATGTGTATGTGGTGGATTTATTGGGAGCATCCTTATTTGTTGAAAAACGCACCAGAAGCCCCAGAGGATATAGAAGATATTGAGGAGTGCTTCATTGGGAATGTCGGTATGGATGAGCACTTGGCCTTTTCACTGAGTAGTGTGATCACAATGACCAATTACTTGTGGAATTGCAAAAGATTACCGGAAGACATTCCACTTGAAACTACCAAAACAGAAAAACCCATTCCAGAAACCTTTATACCATCAGAAACAACCTGTCCATACTGCCCAGGGTCATGTTCTCCCAATCTTAGCAACGCTTTTGTGGTTACAACACAAGCAACTGTTTATGGGATGTTTTGGCAGAATAGAGGTAAGGTATGTTATTAAATATATCTCTTATATATACTGTATATAATCTCTATGTATTTCTTGTATGCCAACCAATTTGTGTTGATGCGTTTTCTTTTAGGTATTTCTGTTTATGCCAAGGCATGCCCAGTTTGCAGAAATGTAGTTCGTTTTCAGGACTACAATTCTGGATTCCACAATTATAACAACAGGGTCTTTCTTTCCATCCCGCTTTGTTTTCTACTCACAACATAACATATAAACAACATGTTTAAAGGTACATTCTGTATTTTTTTTTTTGCAGAATCACATTGTTGTTGGTAGAATGCTGCACACTATAGAATCTCATTCTGGGACTACAGTGCCACACAACACTGAGAAAAGCATTCTACCACTTCAGTGCTCTCAGGCAGTATATGTACAGTTATTTCTGTTACCGCTGTGGACACCACCCATCTGTGGTCATTGCTGATTGAAGATTGTCTTTGATTTGCCAGATGAGTGTTAGTGAATATATTTTGTTTAAAATAGAAATATCTTCAGAGTACATAGCTTAAAGGAATAGCTGACCTAAAATTTTAAAGTCTCTTATTTTTTACTCACAAGTCCGTTCTCTGCGTTCTTGGAATTGAGAAACAGCCGTAGTTTTGGGTTTCTCTTCTCTGTTTCTGCTTATTAACAGCAGGTGTTCATCATCGGTGCTCAATCATCACTTAATTAACCCCATCATTGTCTCATTAACTTTAACTCTGCTGCTGAGTAAATTTTGCTCAATTTAGAGAGGGACCAAATATTCTCTTAACTGAGTAAATTTTACTCTGAAGATTTTACTGCGTTGTAGCATGAACTACAGTTGAGGGCCCTCCTGTGAAATATTTATTTAAGGTAATGGACCAAGGACATTTTCACAGTACTTATGGTCATTTTACATGCAGTGCTGACAATTTTAAAGTTGTTATTGATAGCAGGGCAATAATTGAGTGTGAGACAATTTTTTTTTTATTACAAAACTGATAAACTGCAACAACTTCACATAATGAATACATAACAAGAAACCAGTACAAATCTATATTTGGAGCGTAAGCAAATGTTCAGATTTTGATAAAAAAATTACTAAAACAAACATTTTGTTTTCCACTGGATTAACTTGGATGGAGTAATTGTTCACATAAACACAAGCAATGTGTTAATTTGAAATCGACTAACAAACATAAAAATAAAACTTGAGTTAAAGCAATAGATATAGTTTTTCATAATTGGTCAATTAAAGCTATTGGTCTATGAATTGTAATAGTAATATTATTATTACATTTACATTAATATTATTTTTCCTGGTATTCTGGAAAACATGTAGATAAGTAATAGACATCAATAATTTTTTAAAACCAACAGCAACAACAATAATACTAATCATAAAAATAATACTACAGTCAGTAGCAGTAATAAATAATATTGGTAATATCGTCTCAGTTTTATAATTGAGACAAGTCAGTGAAATTATTTCAGTCTAAAATTGACGGTTATTTTCATCAGTTACAGGACATGTGTCTAGCATTTTGCTTGCTTTGAATTAGACACAGATAAAGTGTGTTACTGTCACCGACTCGGTCCCAGTCATTCCCCTCGCTGGCCAGCAGAGGCCGCCATCCCCGGACTTCTAAGCATTACATCAGTGATTCTCAAACTTTTTTCATCAAGTACCACCTCAGAAAAAAATTGTCTCTCCAAGTACCACCAAAATGAGCAGTATTGAAATACAGTAGATTAGTAGGCCCAGTATAGCAGCTACAACTCTGCACAGTTAAAAACGTGGCAGATTACCTCAGAAATATAGGCTATATGTCATATATGATATATTATATACATAATTTTTGATACTTTTTGAAATGTGTAGCATGTACAAGACATTTTTTATTTCTCCGCGTACCACTAGAAGGAAACCTGCGTACCACTAGTGGTACACGTATACACGTATAATAAATACTACTGCTAATAATGATAACATTATACAAAAGCAAACTGTTATGAATGAACTGAGAAAGCCCCCCGAGATGATGAAGGCATGAAAGCAGTTTTTTTATTTTATTTATGTAGGCTGGAAAATAATATGTGTTATGTAATTCTTTTCAATTTTTAAAGATATTTGCGTATTGCTCTACATCTTGTGTGTATTAAGCAGTGTGTAAGCGAGGCGCACAACTAACGCACTCTGCGATCGACTTTAGACCGGCTTTGTTCTGGTCAATTGAAAAATCTATTATAGTTTCTCAAAATAGCAACGCGCCAGCAATGTGCCTCAGATCACATCGCATTGTAAGTAGTATTAAAGCGTTAAAAGCATTTTGGTATATTTTTGTTTGATCTATGGAGTTACATTGCTCAGCCATGCCACAAACAAAAAATTTTACCAAAATGATTTATTTATTCCTTAAATTTGATATCAACAATTACAAACCTCAAAGATCATTAGCGTTTATCAAATGGTATGTTATACAGGTATTTCATAAGGTTTTGTTCATTCATCTGACAATAGCCAAGGGGTCAAGACTGATACTAGGGATTTAAAAGTGGATAGCAGCTCATAAACATTTGAATCTATTAGAATAAAGAAATCAATATTTTGGTCTCAGTCCTACACAGTTGTGACATATTATTGAATATGATATGTTTAAAAATATGTCTGTAACAAAAATAAGACTCTTACCCCCGGTTTCACAGACAAGGCTTAAGCCTAGTCCTCCAATAAAAAGTAAGTCTGAGCTGTTTCTACTGAAAAAAAAATGCAGTGATTGATTGTTAAATATCAGTGCCTTTGTTTTGTCTCAAGATGCACACCAATAATTTTTTTAAGCATGTTTATAAAAATTACTTAAATGTCCTAATTGATATTCGGCCTAATCCTGGCAAGTCTTAGCCCTTACTAAGGAAAAAGGCCTTGTTTTTTTTTTTTTATGCTTACCTTATGTAGTACTGCTAGAGAGTTGTCTAACAGTTAAATAATCACTTAAACTGAAAAGACCATAGCTTGTTCATGCTTAAATTATTATTATTATTATTTTCAGATTCAAGGAAGGCCTGGAATGTTTGCAGCTTCTGCAACATTTGGAAAACACCCAAGTCTCTTTCGAGAAATTTTGATGTTTAAAGAGAAGCCACTGACAGCAAAAGACTTAGCGGAGCTCTTCATCCCGCAGCTGTCACCAGTTGGCTCTAACAAAAGGACCCTAGAAAACAGGATTGTTTGTTTCTGGAGGGACTGGCTTCTAGATGTGGAAGGTAATATACAATTGGTTATATCAGAGGTCTTCAACCTTGTTCCTGGTATCCTGTAAAGTTTATTTCCAACCGGATTTAGTGCACCTGACTACAATTTTCAAGCTGTCTTGGGGAGCTTAATTGGCCACTTTAGGTGTGTTTGATAAGGGTTGCAGATAAACTCTGGGATAATGAGTCCCCAGGAACAGGGTTGAAAACCACTGGGTTTTATTAGGGCCTTCTCACACTATGCTATCCGAACCATGCCCAGGCTCGTTTCCCGGATCGTTTTTGAAGTGTGAGTGCGCTGAATTGGGAAGAGGTGGGCCAGTGCTTGTGTGTGAGTGCAAAACGCGCCAGAGCCTGAAACTGAAAGCGATACGTAACTTATAAGGGACTGTTTGATATGGATTTATTAATCATTCTTGCTGTTCAGTGAAGGCAAACTGTTGTAGATTATTAAAGACCCTCACTGCATGACAGCTGCACCTTTAGCAAACCTCATAATAGGGTATATGCAGAGCTAATGTTGTTCCTATACTGATAAACTTCCAGTGACCTTTTATTGAGTTTTGTTTTTTTCCATTTTATGCGGTCCCCTTTACAGCATCGATGTTGTAATGTAATTAAAATACAATCAGTTAAACAGACTTTGGCATCCAATTTAGTTGTTCAAGCATAAAACGAAACAATTTTGTGATGGCAATCAGTTTACCAGAAGCAATTTATTATTATTAGCATATATCTTGTTCCTGCAGCACGAGAACTCAGGGCCGGAGTGGGACTCCTTTTCAGCCCTGGAGTTTAAGCCTTAGACCGGGCCACCTCAGTTCACGACTGACTATATCAATTCAGTTTCTAATGACACTATCACATCTTTTTCAAGAAAACAGCTGGTTTAGAACTTCAAATGTTCAACAACCCTAACAGTATTACATGTCTTAACAATAATAAAAAAAAATATATAAATAATTATTCAGGTGAGGTTCGAACACTGGTCGGCAGCATCGTAACACAACGTGCTAACCACTGGACCACAATGGCACTGTTGCAGTGGGAATAAAAAATAAATATTGACCCCGCAAGACTCTTAACCACAGTATTATTTTCTATTGATGACTTAATCTTTTTCTCGCCTTTTTAGATTTCTGATCAAGTTATGTCAGATTTATTGATGTAGTGAATCATTTGATTTTCATTGAGCAGGTGTAATATACATTAATATTAATTATTTGAATTGTTATATTCACTAAGGGGCCGCTGTTTGGGGTGGAATGATAGTTATGTCATCATTAACCTGAAGCTGCATTTTGCTAAGGGGGCAGCAAGAAAATAAATAAAAAGTGTGTAGCTGCGGTTAATAATGAATAAAAAGAGTAAGGCTATGGTCAAATAAATAAATGAAAAAAAGTGCGACTGTTGAGAGTGCAAGCAGCTAGGGACACCGGCCCTAGCCGGAATAAACGGATCGGCCAACCGGGAATTCTACCGGTCCTCCCAATTAGCCAATCCAGGCCTGCAAGGACTTCATGATCGTTTATGAGCATCAAAAGTGGCTAATCTGTTCTACAAAATATTTGACTGTGTCACTGCATATCAAATGACTAAAACGATATAACTTAAGAAATCACCTCTAAGCAGCGCAGCATCAATGATGTAAGCATGCCCATGCTTGAATGTAATGTGAGTGCGGGCCATTGGGGGAGACGGGAGGGGGACAAGCGTGCTTTGGCCGGGTTCAAGGCAACTGTACATAGTGTGAGTACGGCCTTATACAATTGTTATGTGCTTTCTTTCCTCTCCAATGTCTTTTTTAAGGTTGCCAGCCACCACCAGTGTTTTTAATGATTTTCATCTAATTTTTATGACCCCCACAATATTTTGTTGCTTGAATATCTGCACAAAAAATATTTCAAAATAGACACCAGATGTTCTGCTTTTACACTCAAAAAAAACTTATTCTAGCTTCATGTATTACATGGTTATAGGTGTGGTTATAATCACATATATAAAAAATAAAATTAAATTGATTCTGTCTTTTTTCTTTGATGTTTGTGATTATACATTATTAGTTCATGACATTATAAGTCCATAAATTGCTATAGAAACAGTGTTCTATGAGCACATATGACTGCACATAAGTACTGACTGTTCCAATCTAAAAAAAAAAAAAAAAATTATCATGATCAGAGAAATCATAAACAAATTTGTTACATAATAAATGCCTACTGAAGTGGTTGTTTTTTGGTAAGAATATCCATATTTAAAATTAAATGAAAACCTGAATAATCTTTTTATTTTTATCTTTTTTTCTCAGAGGGATCATTGTCACCACTTTCTTTAAGCCAGGTTTTAGCATTTGCTTCAGGTTCAACCTCCATTCAGAGGCTGGGGTTCCCTGTTGAACCAGCACTTGAGTTCCTGCATCAACAGGATAATGAGCATGCCAAAATTTACCCTGAATCAAATACATGTACTATTGTTTTGAGGCTGCCAATGCATCGAATGTTTGAGGACTTTGAAATTTACATGAAAGAGGGCATTTTGCGGGCCCCCACATTTGGGGTAATGTAGTTCAGTTAATGGCAACCCCATTGTATATTGTTCTTTTTTGTGTCTAGTATTCTTTGCAACCCCATTGTATATTGTTCTTTTTAGTTTCTAGTGTTCTTTGTCATGCAAAAACGTTTTTTTGTGTAGTAATTGTGGTAAATAAAATACTATGTTCATAGCACCTGCTGTTTTTGTGTACACTAAAAAAATACATTTTGTGTTTAAGCACTCAAAAACAGTCAATTTGTGATGATAAAATTTAAATAATTAATATACATATAGTCCAGTCTTGTTCAATGACTGTCAAAGTTTACATCAGGTAATACTGACAAAGTACATTGTTATATTGGTGACATGAAATTTCTACCAACATTTTTAGCACATTAAAAAATGTATTTGAAACATTAATCTCAAAATTATTTGCAGTGTAAATTATTTAATTTGACTCATAAAAGCCCTAACACACTCTTAACAGATCAATTATTTCTTTCCAAAAGTGTCTATAGATTTTAATAATCAAAATATAACTTGTTTCTTTGCCAATTTTGTTTTCTTTCCTTCGTCTTTTAGTTGAACAGAACATGTGTGAGCAGCTCAGCTTTCTCGAAAGCCTCTTATTCACCTGATAGGTAACAAAGATGTTTTTCCCTCAATTTATCATTTGTGTTTGTGCATACATATGCATAGACATTTACAAAAGCATATATACGATACCCTGTGACAAAAGCTTTTGCTTTTAACACAGTAAAGCTATCACATACTGTCGATTTTTTTAAAATATGTCATGCATCTAAATATTTATAATCACAAAATAATTACATCACAAGTTAATTTATTGTACAGACAGTTTATACAAGATAATTCAATGACAAGAGTTCACTTTCATAACTACACAATGCAGAACTTTTAATGTGATTAACCTGCTCCACCTACATCAACTACAGCATTTCTCAGATTTCTTTTTCACTATGGTGTAATAACAGTAGTGAACATCACATAAAACAACAACTGCACTTACTCCTGTAACTTGTTTGCAACAATGACATTTAAATATCTGTGTCACATATTCCTTTACATAAATGGCTCATCATTGTGTGCGGTCATCTTTAGTAATAGCTGCCTGATCTTTAATTGAATAGGGTCGTTTTACATATAAGAAACCTGTTAACATGTATAGCTGTTAATGCCAATACCAACTTGATAGCCTAAAGCATATTACATGAACAAGACCTGCCTTTCATATCTTAGGACAGTGGTTCTCAAACTGTGATACGTGTACCACTAGTGGTACGCAGGCTTCCTTCTAGTGGTACGCAGAGGAATGAAATATGTCATGTACATGCTACACACATTTCAAAATTTATCAAAAATGATCTATATAATATGCCATATATGACATATAGCCTATATTTCTGAGGTAATCTGCCACGTTTTTTTTAACTGTGCAGAGTTGTAGCTGCTTTACTAGGCCTACTACGCTACTGTATTTCAATACTGCTCATTTTGGTTGTACTTGGAGAGACCATTTTTTTTCTGAGGTGGTACTTGATGAAAAACGTTTGAGAACCTCTGTCTTAGGACAAATAATCATAGGTGTCTATAACAATACATGCTTGATTGACCAGATCTTTACAATCAGTACATCTGAATGGTGCCTTTTAGTAAGCATACACTGTTAAACATTGTCCCGTTAAAAAACAGTAAAATACTGGCAGCTGCAGTTGCCAGCAATGTACTGTTATTTTACAGTATGTTGATGTAAAAATACATGGACTACATTGATTTACACAATACTCAAGTGAACTCATTCTGCTCACTGAAAGCAACTGCCTCAACTTGGTCAACTGCTGAATGAGTTTATGAAGTAATGTGCTATATATGCTTGGAATTATACTTATAATAATAACTTATTTTAGTTAATTAGAAAGGTTCGGTTTAACTCTAATGTCTTATTTTTCACAACAGCACACATACATGTAAATCTGGAATCACCAGAGAGATTCTGACTGCATCAGCAACTAAACAGCCGCTTTCTTTAAATAAAGAAACATGCAGAATAACATCAGCAGTTCATTGTTCATCTTTAACTCATACACTGACTCTACTCTCCTCCACAACGGTGACAGACAGAAGAAATTAGCTTCAGGTTTTACAGTAAAATACTGTTTTTTCCTTGATTTAACAGTAATCTACTGGCAGCTGTGGTTGCCAGCAATCTACTGTTTTTTTACAGTCTACTTCCGTAGTTTAAATTAACAGTATATTACTGTTAAAATACATTTTTACACTGTGTTTTTACCTCTCACACCTTTAACCCTTTAAACCCCAGAGCATATACTTCAGTTTTAATTGAAGTGTCCACACTACTGAGTGTTCAAGAAACATGGAGCAAAGCTGAAGTAAATTCATTAATTAACTGACTAATTAAATGATAATTGAGGATTAACAATGAATAAATGAAGAAATACTGAAGGGAAAAAACAAGAACAGAACATACAAACCTTTAGTCACAGCTTTATAATGAAATAACCTGAAGAACAACAAATGATTAAATCATTTAAATGATCAGCGGATGATTAAACAACTCTACAAACATCATCACCAGCTACACTTATTACTTAATACATGTATTTTTGTATAACATCTACTAAAGTTCTTCTTGAGAAAAAAAGTGAAAGTTTTACGTCACCATCATGGAGAACAGAGTTTGCTTTAGTTGGGCTCTTAGCCCTGTCATTTTTAACATTTATATATATTGGCTGCTGCAATTGTTAAGAACTTTGTTTAAAAACCTCCTTTGTTGTGGCAAGTCAGCCAAAAACCTAAATAAGATCTGGTGATGTTCATGTTGCTATTAAATGGCAGAGTCTGTTCTCATTTAGTATAATAAAATGTACTGCTCCTATTCAATGTTAAATCTATTGTTTTACATTATATGTCTATATATGGCAATGATTTCTGGAAGATTTTAAGAATATCTTGGACAATAACACTGCTCTATGGTGTAAATTGCACTTAAAGAGACATCAATAATCAGCATATGAACCTCAATAATGGTGACAACTAACAAAATTAACAGTTTAACTCACAAACAGGCAACTGAAAGTCTAAACATAAACAACAGCAGAATCAAATACAAATAAAGAAAACTGTGAGACCATTATACAACATTTATTTATACTGCAATGCATGCTGGGATATTTGTACCGTGCCACTCCCAGCATGCATTGCAGCATGAAACATTTGAGATGTTACCATTGTTGAGATACAAGGTCAGATTCATGAGGTCTGAGTGTGTATTTGTCATAACTGAACTGTTTTTGTATGTTATTTCTTAACTGTTAAGTAATTACGGAGGTATCTTTTCTGTTTCCACTTCTCATTAATTAAATTAATACCTGCAACTAAGCATAAAATCTATTGAATGAGGCCCTTTTTCCAGATTTATAGCAAAACATTTATCAGAACCAATTTCAGACAAATAGATTTCTCTATTTATTGACTTTCCAACTTGATTGCTATAATACGAGCATTTTGTTAACTCTTTATTATAGTAATTGGAGAGTCTGAATTAATAAGTTTAAGGGTGAAGAGCCCAACTAAACCAGCCCCTCACTCCATTACGGTGACACAAAAAAACACCCTAATTTCTGTTGGATCTCAATGAGAATAGTATGGAAGTCAAATCAGTCAGTAATAAGTGTGTGTCTGCTGTTGTTTGTGGTGTTGTTTAATGATCCTCTGCTGAGACTGAAGCTGTTTTATTTTATTTTATTTAATGTTGTAACTCAAGTCACTGTTTGCGTTTCTTGTTTCTTTTCTTCAGTAATTGTAATTATTAACAGCAGGTGTTCATCAGTGTCTGAATTCACTCATTAGCGTTCATTAAAACTGTCTGGTGAACTATTTTAGTTAACTAGTGTATGAAATAGTGAACAAGGACACAAAGTGTGATTTCAAACACAGACTTCAAAACATCGAATCTGAACTCTGTTAGCTCACAGTTTTCTGCAGTTGGTTACTTTCTCGAAAACAAAAATGTTACCCAGAAAGCACTGTTTTTAACAGAATATTACTGTTTTAGTGAAAAAACATTATTTTACCGTAGAATCTGACCGTTTTTTAACAGCAATTTTTTACAGTGTAGTTCTTCACCATACCAGTTTAATACTTTATATAATTACACATGTGAGGCATCACAGTGGTGCAGTGGGTAGCACAATCGCTTGACAGCAAGAAGGTCGCTGGTTTGAGCCTCAGCTGGGTCAGTTGGCATTTTTGTGTGGAGTTTGCATGGTCTCCCCGTGTTTGTGTGAGATTTCCTCCAGGTACTCTGGTTTCCCCAATGTCCATAGACGTGGTATGCATGCGGTGTGTGTGTGTGTGTGTGAATGAGTGTGTATATTTTCCAGTAATGGGTTGCAGCTGGAAGGGCATCCGCTGGACTTGTCAGCTGCTTTTGACACTGTCAACCACCAGATCCTGCTATCTACGCTCGAGTCACTGGGCGTTGCGGGCATTGTTATACAATGGTTCAGATCTTATCTCACTGACAGGTCATTCAGGGTGTCTTGGAGGGGAGAGGTGTCCAACCTACAGCATCTAAACACTGGGGTACCTCAAGGCTCTGTTCTGGGGCCACTTCTCTTCTCCATCTATACATCATCTCTAGGACCAGTCATCCAGAGACATGGATTCTCCTACCACTGCTATGCTGATGATACCCAGCTATTCCTCTCTTTTCATCCTGATGATCCCTCGGTTCCAGCTCGCATCTCAGCCTGCCTGTTGGATATTTCACACTGGATGAAAGATCATCATTTTCAGCTGAACCTCGCAAAAACGGAAATGCTTGTAGTTTCTGCCAACCCGACTCTACACCATAACTTTTCAATCCAGATAGATGGGGCAACCATTACTGCATCCAAAATGGTGAAAAGCCTTGGAGTAACGATTGATGACCAACTAAACTTCTCTGACCACATTTCTAGAACTGCTCGATCGTGCAGATTCGCACTCTATAACATCAGAAAGATCCGACCCTTCTTATCTGAACATGCAGCTCAACTCCTTGTTCAAGCTCTTGTTCTCTCCAAACTGGATTACTGCAACTCTCTACTAGCTGGGCTTCCAGCTAACTCTATCAAGCCGCTTCAACTGCTCCAGAACGCAGCAGCACGAGTGGTCTTTAATGAACCTAAACGAGCACATGTCACTCCGCTGCTAGTCCGTTTGCACTGGCTGCCAGTTGCTGCTCGCATCAAATTCAAAGCTCTGATGTTTGCCTACAAAGTGACTTCTGGCCTTGCTCCTTCTTATCTGCTCTCACTTCTGCAGATCTATGTGCCCTCCAGAAACTTGCGTTCTGTGAATGAACGTCGCCTCGTGGTTCCATCCCAAAGAGGGAAGAAATCACTTTCGCGAACGCTCACGCTCCATCTTCCCAGTTGGTGGAATGAACTCCCTAACTGCATCAGAACAGCAGAGTCACTCGCTATTTTCAAGAAACGCCTAAAAACTCAACTATTTACTCTCCACTACACTTCCTAATCTGCAATTGCCTCTCTGAATATCACACTAACTGTACAAAAAAAAATAAAAAATTGCTAATACTACTAATACTTCCCTTCTTAGACTTTACAGACCTGAAACTTGCCTATAGCACTTATTCATTGTTGCTCTTAGTTGTGAAAATTGCTTCCTTGTCCTCATTTATAAGTCACTTTGGATAAAAGCGTCTGCTAAATGACTAAATGTAAATGTCAATAAAAATAAAGCATGTGCAGTATAAGTTGGCAGTTCATTCCACTATGGTGACCCCAGATTAATAAAGGGACTGAGCTTTAAAGAAAATGAATAAATATATATGAGTAATATCACACGAGGAGCAGTGCGATGTGGCCTTCTATCTGTTTTTGTATTTCTGTTTGTTGTAATGGCCTGTTGTTATTGCAATAAAAAAAATAAATGAATACATTTTTTTAAAGTGCAATGTGGCTGTATATCAGCAGTGGTGGAAGGCATGTGTAATAGTGTACGCTAGGCACTCGAAAACGATTGTCTCTCTACCTGTTGTTTCAATCCCCTGACAACTTTGCTCATCTTCAGAGCTCCTTCATCTGTCATAGACAGCAAGAGTCTCGAGATGCTCAAAGCCCAGAAAAGGAACCAAAAACTATGTCAAAACATGTGACTTGTGACTTTAGTGGTTAAATTGTAATCAAGTTCCAAGAACATTTTGTGTGCAAGAAAATGTGGAAAAAAGCAGCCATGTCCAAAATAGTAACTGTTGAAGAATAGTTGCCGTTTTTTGTCTCTGTATTCTTTTAATTTGCATTCAGCAGAAGAGGCTCAAACAGGGTTGGAACAAGTAGAGGATGAGTAAATAACAGAATTGTGATTTTTGTGAACTGCCCCTTTATTGCTTCTGTAAGTAAAGGTAAATTAAATATTATTACTGAAGATATTGCTAAACAATGGCAGGAAACGTTGACCACAGATAATAAGAGACAACAATTTATGTGGAAAAAAGGAAACTATATAGGCCTATGAAGATGTAGAAATAGAAAAGAAGAGGTCATAATTATGAGGATGAGATTTGGACTCAGATATTAATATGAAAGTAATGTGTTAGACATATACAAATCATCATAAAGTGGATTTAAAAAGTTAAGATGATATTTAGATTTAAGGTTTGTGTGTGAGAGAGCAGATATAGTGTAAAGTGAAAACTATGGGAGAAATGTACCAATAAGTCATGACTGCACCTGGAAGTGGCAAAAAAGCTAAACAAAAAAGACTTTTATTTTGGCGTCGCGTGTGACGTCATCAGGCGGCGCCGCTTCAGCGCTGTAATTTAACAGGAGAAAGGTTTGTTTGAAAACGTTTACACAGATATAAACCGATTAAAAGTTAAGGTTCAAAAGTTTTAGGGTTTTATACGATGCTATATTATGTTCCTGCTTTTGGAAATATTATTTTAACCCTTTATACAACTATTATAGTATTTTTGTAGTACTATTTATTCTCAGTAACCGAAGGCTGTTGTTTGAATTAACAGAGAAGTGTGTAATAAGTGTTTTAATGAAACGTTTCACCTGATTTCTTTTTTGTTAATTACTCTCATATAAAGAAAACATTGAAGCAAGTGTTGAATAGAAGTTATTTTGTTTCTGTTCATTGATTTATTAATTTTAAACAGGATTAAGTGTCCAAACGCAAAGAAAAACTCCTGCTGAAGCGACTGATCTCCACACTGTTATAAAGATGGCGTTTATTAAAGAGGAGTGTGAAGATGTGAAGATTGAAGAAACATTCACAGTCAAACGGGAAGATCTGCTGGAACAAACAGGTTAATTTTCATTCTTAAACACCAACTCAGTCATTTGATCCTCATTCAGATATATTTTAATAATAAGAATACTAAATTAAATCCATCTTGCAGCCCTGAGTGTGCTGCCTTGTTCTCCTAAACGCACATAAGCATTCATTAAAAGACAGGAATGAGCTTGTTTTTTTTTTTTTTTTTTTACTTGTTCTCGTGTTTTTTGTCATTCATTTTATGTATTATTAGTCCCCATTTTCTCTACCTTATCAAGTTTATTGCTTTTCTTGTTCTCCTGCTGTTGGTAAAGCATCCTTGAGCACTGGCAATATATAAAATAGACAAAAACAATAATTTAAAAAAGTTTAACTGAGCTGAAAATATTTGACCTACAGTATTCTCATAGAAGATATCTGCTATTACAGTGATAGTGTTGGCTTAGTACTTTCCATTTGCATATGTCACGTTGATCACAATTCCCTTTTTTCATCAACTTCTTTATGGGTGTAATTTTTGTTACTAGTTCTCACAGATAGTGTCTAAGTTAGAATTTTATCATTATTATAATAACTAAATATCAGGGCTATTGGGTTTAACAGGGTTTCCGTGGGGTCTTAAATTCTAAAATCTAAATTTTAGGCCATAAAAAGTCTTTAAATTTTTTATTCAAAAAGGCCATTTTAACTCTATCATAATGGTTTAATTATTTTTCTTACAATAACATTTGTTTAAATGTGCTTCATGTGTTTACTGCTCAGGACACTGACCTGGAAAGTTTGTTGTGGATAGATTTAGCTTATTATAGTTTTTAAAACTTTTAAAACATTTGTTCATTTTTTTATTTTAAAGAGAGTTTATTTTGGAAAACAGTGTGTGGATACAAGTAAAGCTTGCTTGTTTTTACACAATATTTAAAATATTTTGCTAAGAAATGTGTAAATATTGTATTATTAAATGTTTTAAATGATTATTATTTTTTGATAGGGCAAACAAAAATAATTTTCACCTGGGCCATTTGAAAAAATTCTTTAGTCTTTAGCCCTTTATGAGTCTAAAAATTCAATCATAACTATCTTAAAAATATGTCTTTAAAAGTCTTACATTTTGCTTGGTGAAACCTGAAAGACCCTGGTTAAAAGTATGTCAAAAAATGTTAATTTCTCTTTGTTTGCCAAATTGTGTATTGTGGCAAAAATTGTAAATAAGAGCAATTGCACACTGGATAATTGTTTTCTTTGGTGTCAAACCAGTAAAATTGGTTTTGCCCCATTAAGTTGTTTAAATAATGTTTTATCACAAAAGGATTACTGTATTTGGAAAATGGAGCTCATCAATACTTTTATCAGATCTTAAAACACACAGACATAAAGAATCAGCTTATGCCTCTAAACTTTGATGAGTTTTTTTCCCCTACAGTGCATGCTGGGAACTATATATGAATGTTTTATGATTGTCTTAACATGCTCTGCAGCCAAAAAATAAAAAATCTCTAACCACTGTTGAGATAGATATGCTGATTATTGATGTCTGTGTCTCTAAAGTGATTCAGATGCTCAATGTGTTTTAATATAACACCACAGCTGAGGTCCATTCTCTTGAAAAACACTGAATTTGGTTTCTGATAGGATAAACCATCAATTACACATAATTTGGACAGTAATACATAATCTCTTATTGTTCTTTTCAAGAGTAAGAATCAATACATGGTCAGTCAACCTGATCATATTTGCTCACTATACACTTGTCATGGCAAGCAAAGAAATTGAACATTAAATTTCATCAAAGAGTCCAAGTAAATCAACCACTTTTCTCCACGAAGGTGAAATCAGGGGAAAAAAATAAGTTTTTTTTTTTTTTTGTAAAATGTAAATAACTAAAACAGTTCATTCTGAATAAATCTCATATGGACTTCTGTTTCTCCTTATTAACAGCAGGTGTTCATCATCAGTGCTCAATCAACACTTAATTAACCCCATCATTGTCTCATTAACTTTAACTCTGCTGCTGAGTAAATTTTTCTCTATTTAGAGAGGGAGCAAATATTCTCTGAACTGAGTAAATTTTACTCTGAGGATTTTCCTGTGAATTAATAAATCGGTTGATGGAAAGTCATGATGCACATAACTTTTGAAATAAAGGCATAAAAACATGCGCATAACTGAGTTGGATAAACTTTTTATTCAATAAAAAAGCTAAACCTACCTAAACTACTCAAGCACTTTTGCTGAACAAATTCCAGTATGAACATTGAAAAAAGGTTTGTTATATGAGATCATATGATATGGCAGCTCGATTATGGGAAAAATTATAATCAAGATTATTTTGGTCATAATTGTAATCACAATTATTCAAAACAATTATCAGTTGAAGTCAAAATTATTCACCCTCCAGTACAATTTTTTTGTATAAAAATCTTTCCCAAATGATGTTTAACAAATTCAGGAATTTTTCACAGTATTTCATATAACATTTTTTTTCTTCTGGAGAAAGGCTTATTTGTTTTATTTCAGCTAGATTAAAAGCAGTTTTTAATATTTTAAAACCTATTTTGAACGTCAATATTATGAGCCCCCTTAAGCAATATATATTTTTGATTGTCTGCAGAAGAAACTACTGTTATACAAGGACTTGCCTTAATACCCTAATTAAGCCTTTGAATGTCACTTTAAGCTGAATGCATGTATCTTGAAAAACATCTAGTAAAATAAAATGTACTGTCATCATAGCAAAGATAAAAGGAATCTGTTATTAGAGATGAGTTATTAAATCTTTTATGTTTAAAAATAGGTTGAAAATAAATCTTTACATTAAACGGAAATTGGTCGGAAAGGGTCGCTAATAATTCAGAAGGGCTAATAATTCGGATTTTATCTGTATATATGCACAGTTATTTTCCTCCTTGTAAATGAGGAAAGGAAAATAAATGTAATAGAATAAAAATATGAAACAAACTTTAAGCATCTTCACTGTAAGAAAAAAACTTCAGCTACAAAAGTCCTGCAGTCAAGAGCAGTGAGGCATTTTCTCAGGCGGCAGCAGGAATATCGCACGCTGTCACTTTAGGAAAAGTGCTGCTCTGATATGGTTTCTCTTTCGCGTGTCTTTTGATTCTCAGCTTGTTTGTTTATTACACAAATGAGGGTTAATATGAATAATCACTAAACACCACGCTCTGACACAAATGTGCATGTATTTGACCATTAAAGCGCTCGCATTAAGATGGCGTTAGATGTGTGTGCTCTGCTCGTCTCTGAGGCTAAGCACGTACACACACAGAAGCATGCGGTCTCGATTGTGCATTTTTAAAATATGAATGATTTGAACGTACATCAATAAATGATGCTCATCCTATGCTGCAAACGTTACATTACAGCACATTCTTTTAGTCATTTTCACGTGGAACTGAGCTTTGCAGAGCAAAAAATGTGTACAACTGGAAAGGGGGCTGTATATGATGCAATAATCATTTATCTCGATTAATGTATTTTCATAATCATAGTAAGCTAAAATCAAAATTGGATTTTTTCATCATATGATGATGAAAATGAGTGTGAATGGACATCCTTGATTCATTGGATAGAAACGCGGATTTATTCACATATTTTTTATGCAATATTCCAGTTTTGCAAATAAGTCACACAAAGAAGTCATGTACGAGAATGGCTTGTCCTTCTTTAATGAATAATGAGCTTTAATTCACAGACCTTCGACAGGTACTGTAACTAGAATAATGGGGTCATTACTCATTCTAAAAACTATATTTAGCACTGCTTACATTCTTATTATTCAAATATGTTATATTCAGTCAACTTTTCCACAACACACATATTGAACAACAAATTAACACGGTTCATAGCTACAGACATACTCACACCCCATAAAGAAAAATAAATTAAATAAATCAATCAATCAAAATATATAAAACAAATTAGGGATAAACTCTCACTTAGGATATAATAACCCCTGAGCGTTCAATGTAGGATAGGAAAGGCTGCCAAACCTCATAAAAGTTTTTTTTGTAGAGCCTCAGATGGTGTAATTAAAGTGCTCGAGTTTAAGATGTAATAACACTTGTAATATCTAATGTTTGTTTGATGGCGGGTTTGTTTTATTGCACCTGAGAAGAATCTGGCGTTTGGCCAATAAAGAAGAATAGTCAAGGATTTCTACGTGATTAAATGACAGGTACATTCTTCTGGCACTATACCAAAAATTGAGGTCAAAGGATTAGGATTAATATTTTTATTACATTTAAATGAAAATTATCTAAAAATATTGGTCCAAAATCTATGTAATCTAGGGCATCCGCAGAACATATGATCTGCTGGCTCCAAACCACATCTGGAGCAAGATGAATCTGACCCTGGATACATTTTTGCCAGCTAGTTCCCAGATAGGTGAAGCCTATAAAGCACCTTAAACTGAAGAACACCATGTCTAATACATACAGAAGATGAGTGTACCAGTTCTATGGCATATTGCCAGGCTGTATCTGATATTTCAAATCCCTGTTAGTCTTCCCATTTTTGCTTTATATGATTTAGGGAATGGGAGGCAGTTCTTTGGATCTCTTCATATAACATGGACATCATACCCCTTTGATATGGGTTTATATTTACCAATTCATCTATCCAGCATGCTTCTGGTTGGTTCAGTGAAGGAGAGAAGTCTTTTTTTTAACAAAACTACGGACCCCAAGGTACCTAAAAAAATTTGACTGGGTAATCTCAATGTCTGTTCTTAACTGTTGAAATGAGATAAATATGCCATCTTTAACAGGCCCTTAACAAAGTTAACTCCCTTCCTAGACCATCATTGGAATGCTGAATCTATAAGAGAGGGAGGGAATAACGGATTTAACAAAATGGGAGCAGAAGGCAATGCTTGTTTATTATTAAAGTGAGGTCTGAATTGTGACCATTTTCTGAGTGATCCATTAATAACTGGGTTTTTTGTAGAATTTTGTTTACTCACTGGAATCGAAGCACAAAGTAGTGAACATAAAGACACTGGATTAGACGTGTGCTGTTCCATCAGTAGCCAAAGTGGGGCCTTATCATTACAAATGTTGGAAAGCCAGAACAGTGTTTCTATAATCAGTTTGTATATATTGGCCGTCCAATAATAGGATATATGCCGAAGCATGCTAATAGGACTTTTAATTTGCCAGAAACCTGGGTTAAGCTCTTCCGGTAAACTGTATGCCAATGTAAAACACTGTATTTTTAATGGCTATGCCATACATAAATTGTTTCGATGAAGTGTATTTTTTTTTGCTTGTAGCAAGGATGAACACAAAAATCTTTTAACAGAGGGCTGTTCAAAGCCTAAAAAATACACACATTGTTGAAAACCCTGCGAATCCAGACCTTATCTATTAATGATTAAGCATGGACATTTAAAGGACTAGTTATCCTTGCGCTTATGCGTCCACAACTTTACATTATAGAAAATGTGTGCAGTGTACGTTACCTTATGGAGTCACTCTCTTGGCATTGCATATTGGGGATGCATAAAACCCTGGTATGTGCGATTCTTTCTTATTCAAAAGTCCTGTCCTTAATCCGCTGGTCAGGTAATCAAAATGTCGGCAACTTGATGTTTAACTATGGGTGGGTCGCGGGTAGATAAGATCAATAGCCATAATTACTCTCATTTTAAAAATCACGCGACCATCATCTCACAATGTTTAATAATAAACAATCCTATTTTTTATTAAAACAAAAGGGATTTAGCACTGACCAGCCAATTGCAGAGAAACAAGCAACCATTGCGGCAACTGTAGCTAGGACTTTTTCCAAAGCTCAGCTCTTCTTTTTTGCACTTGATTATAATTACTTGATTAAATACAGCACTGAAATTAACAGGCATAAATGTTTTTGAGCGAAAAAGTCTATTTGTAGGATATCTGTAAATGCAATCAGAGCCAAAGTTGTGTTGCCTAATAATTATATAAATTCTAATAAAATGAAAGCCAAAATAAACAATTCATTGCATTTTTCGTTTGATAAAAATATACAGAAACGAAAAAAACAAAAAACAACGGATATCTAGTTTGTATTATTGTGCTTTAATATAAATAAAAATATGCTTAGTCCATTTAAGCTTAACGGCTATATATGCCGCCAATAGACAAGCCTTTAAAAAAATTATTATTTCACTGTGTACTGGATTATTACTGATATTTTACAATAAAAACTAAATGTAGCATGTCTCCCTGTCATTAAAAACATGCAATTCATAACACACTAGAGCTGTTGGCCTATATGCAGTGTGTAATCTTTCAGGGTGGTGTTGGTTACTGCACACCACCTTATTAAACTCCCATACCTCTGAGGGAGATTGTTACCCGGTTTTAAAAATAAAAGGCATTTTAAAATAAGAACAAGTAACAAATAAGTCCCGTGGACTTTAGCACCTGTTATCTTACCAGTGCATGTAGAGTGTATAGCGCTCTTGTAGCGCATCTCATGTGCCAGTTGGTGTGAGAGAGAGTGCGTGCGTAAAGAGCTCAAAGCCGACATATAACCAAAAGCAAGATCATATTGTTATAAATATTCCATTAACAATACTTATCGAAATTTTTATACATTTACATGGTGTTTATTGAGATTGTGTGATCTGTATAGGCTGTCTGATCTATACAGAAGCCAGCCTGATTTCATCCGATCAGCGCGGTTCAAACGAAGATCAGTGGTTTTTACGTGCTTTGGTGGTTTGGCAGGTTTTTACATCCTTCATACATGTTGAGAGATCGAGTTAATCGACTTGATAAGGGAATATGTCTTGACAATCCACAAAGACGTGACTTAGTAAAGCGTGGAGTCATGTAGGATTTTACTTGTTGCATTAGTCTGAAAGTAAATCGCTTCGTCAGGCAGTGGTGGAGTAGAGTATTTGCACCAGCTATTCGATGCATGCCCACAACTTTATGCATTGGGTTAAATTAGGCTGTCCAGTCTTTGTGTTCTGTCCGTCACTACCAGACTTAAAACCCAGACAGACAGTCAGGTAATAGAGAGTGAACCAAATCGCACTGGTGCAATTATAATGCATCTAATGTTTATATATATATATATATATATATATATATATATATATATATATATATATATATATATATATATATATATATATATATATATATATAATTAAAAAAAATCTCGATATAATTCAAAATTAAATTGTCTTACAACGTAAATTCGAATTAATCTAAAAAATCGCTTAGCCTTAGGAACAACACTAGCTCGGCATATACCCTATAGTAAAATAAATTTGGCATTGCCAATCCACCCTCTTCCTTCTTTCCAAGAATTCCTTTCTTATGTGAGGAAATTTCTTATCCAAGAGAAATGTAGAAATACAATTATTCAACGCCTTGAAAAATGACTTGAGATTAAAAACAGGCACGGTCTAAAATAGAAACAGAAATCTTGGTAGTATTGTCATTTTAATGGAATTGATCTTCCCAGCCAAAGATAAAGAAAGAGTTGACCACCGCGTCATGTCTCGTTTAGCTTTGTCTGAAGTTGTTTTAAAATTGAACTTATTAAAAATTGAAATTATTATTGAACAAATCCTTATATTTAAATGTCACACTCACTCCCAGATATACCAATGTATCAAGACTTACTGAAAATGGAAAGGATTGGAAGGACATTTGCTGTGCTCTATCATTGATGGCAGGGCCGGAGTGGGACTCCTTTTCAGCCCTGGAGTTTCAAGCCTCACACCGGCCCACCTCAGTTCACGACTGACTATATTAAAACAAGGTCATTTCCAATGCAGTTTATAATTACACTATCACATCTTTTTTTGAGAAAACAGCTGCTTTATAGCTTCAAATGTTCAACAACCCTAACAGTATTATATGTCTTAACAATAATAAAAAAATAATAATAACATACTCAGACGAGGATCAAACCCGGATTGGCAGCGTCATAATCTAACGTGCTATCCACTGTACCACAACAGTTGTATGTTGTAGAGTGACTCATCTGAGTTATATCATCATTAACCTGCAGGCTGGTTATATATATAAAGAGCAGAGCTGTGGTAAAATAATGAAAAAGAAGACTGTGATCAAGTAAATAAATAAATTAATTTAAAAAGTGTGGCTGCTAAAAGCAACAGATTCTGGAGCTAGGGACACCGGCCCTCGCGGCCAAAAACGAACCGGCCATCCGGAAATTCTCCCGGTCCTCCCGATTAGCCAATCCGGGCCTGATTGATAGGGAAAAGGAGACACTTTGCTAGATTGACTTTATCCGGAAACATTTCCAAATTCTGAAATGATTGTAAAAGCTTTTGGAATACAAGTATCTGGACTTGACAGAAAAAGATGATGATCATCCGCATATAGCAGGAGCTTATGTTCTTGTCCCTCTCTGAAAATTCATTGCAAGCCATCTGAGTTCCTTAATACAGTTGCAAGAGGTTCGATGGCAATGTCAAAGAGCAGAGGGGACAGAGGGCAGCCCTGTCTCATTCCCCTAGAGAGTGGAAAGCATTTAGAAATTATGTTATTTGTTTGAATGGATGCTTGGGGCCTGGAATATAACATTTTAACCCAGGAACAGAATCCAGGGCCAAAGCCAGATTTTTTAAGCGTTGTAAATGAATAGATATACTCTATTCTTTTAAATGCCTTATGGACATATAAAAAAAAATGTTGTTATTTTTAGTTATTGGTATTATTTTTAGGTGAATAAATAATATTTAATAAGTGACAAAGGTTGTAAGATAATTGTCTCCCAACTATAAAACCAGTTTGATCTGACAGATTTTTCTTTCTCATGACAATTTTAGTTTCTCATGACAATCTAATTGCCAGCACTTCAGCCATGATCGCAGCAGAGTTAGCTGATCAAACGATAAGATAAGGGGAGTGAATCCGAGAAGAGATTCAGCACTACCTTGCACAACAGGGGTGTAAGCTTGGCAAAGAAATTTCTCATAAAACTCGACTGGGAAGCCATCAGGGCCTGGTGCTTTTCCAGTATTCAATTTTTTGATTGCATTTTTGATTTCAGACGGTGTTATAGTTCCTTTAATGCCAACTTATCTGAATTGTTGAGGGATGGTAATTCTGAATAATTAAAAAAGCTCTTAATTTGTTCAGTTTCGTTTACCTCAGATAACTGCAAAGAGTTTCATAGAAGCTTTTAAATTGATCATCAATTCCCTGTTGATCAGTAATAATACTGCATAATCCTTACTAACTGCTGCTATGAAACCAGCTGCTGAGGATTGTTTCAGTTGGTAACACAATAACCTGCCAGCTCATTTCCCATGTTCATAATGAATCTAGCATGATTTTACGTGGAGATCCTCTGCATTTTTATCTGTTAAGGAGTCATATTCTGCTAGCAGAATAAGTCTTTCTAATGGAGCTTTTCGGAAGGTGATGTTTAGGGGAGCTGATCGATTGTATTAATTTTATTCATAATCTCTGTAAACTGTTTTGACTTTCTTTTATATGCACTAGCTTAAAATGAAATAATCTGTCCTCTTATATATGCTTTGAGTACCTCATAGGATGCGATAACTTATCTCTGGGGATTTATTTGTCTCAAAGAAGAAATCAATTTGAGGATCAATAAATTTTACAAAATTGTTGTCTGCCAAGAGTCTCGAGTTAAACCGCCATGTACGTTGGGGGATTACAGTGCCTGGAAAACAGCTTTAGTGAGACTGAACAATGGTCTAAATTAACAATACTACCATAATCTACTTCTGACATTAGGGGAAGTAACTGTTTGTCCAGGAGAAAATGGTCAATCCTGGAACAAGTTTGGTGCACTGGTAAATAGAAGGAAATTTGCTTGGAAGATTAATATTTAAATCTCCAGGGCCCGGTTTTTCAAAAGTAATCCACTAGGATTTTGGATAAGGGATTGGATCAAATCTTGAAAATGGGTTTTTCAAAAGAAAAAAACGGATTACCTGATCGGATTAGATCACGTAATCTAATCTTCGTTTTGATCTGGATCAAACCTTTACTTTGGGTTTTTCAGACCTTTTTTGTAGGATTTGGATCACTTTGATCCAAAAACCTGGATTAAACTGATCCCATTAGAAGAGTGGATTTAGTGTGGATTTTATGCCCAAAATGTAATGAAAACTTTAAAAATGTATTAAATAATACTATTTTTGGATCATGCAGTATCTTACGAGATATACTATTTATTCATAAGGTTTTAATTTTATTTTTTCATCTGTCAGGCTATAGTGATTATTGGCTTTATCATATAGGCTATCAGTATAGGCCTACAGCAAACAGCTGTCAAAATTGACCAGAAACAATACACTTTATTCTGTCACTAATTGATATATATATATATATATATATATATATATATATATATATATATATATATATATATATATATATATATACACATTACAATGGAAAATATTTTTGTTTTTAGAATATTTATTAGTGATGCATGCAATGACTACCGAATAACAAAAAATGCAAAGAATGGCAATCGCTGATTTTTTTAAATCACTTTCAACAATTGCAAAAAGAGACTGAAAGGGCAGAAGCACAGCTTCGTCTGGCAGAGAAACAACTGACTCTAACCAAACTGCAGCAAACCAAGGCCAATGACTTGAGATTCACCTCCTAAAGGCTACGCTCAGACAAGCTACTCTCTCCATATCAGATGAGGAAGTCTGAAATTATTGTGGAGTTTTTGACATTAAGTCTTTTTTTGATTTACATCTATATTTGAAACTTATTATAAATATCCTCAATGTACAGTGTTGTAGGTCTCAGATGAGTGAACTGCTGAAATAGGATGGGGTGGGGTTTTTCTTGTTTTTATTATTTATTATTATTATTATTTTAATAATTATTAAATTATTTTTAGTTTTCATTTCAAATAAAAATAAAGTTATATTGGCCCCACGCTGGCTATTCTACTTGTCGCTCTTTACATATCTATAGTTCTACATTGTGATGTCCTATCCTGTTTGAGCACTGGTTATCCAGATTTAGTGATCCTGAAAAGTTCCTATCCGGATCAGATCGATCCAATCCGATGTTGTTTTGAAAAACTGGCTCAAAAAGTAAGCTGGATTACGTGATTAAGGATCACAAAAACAGAATTACTAAATCCGGATAAATTTTATCCAGATTAAACGTTTTGAAAAACCGACCCAAGAGTCACATACAAAATATGCCTGAAGGAAGGAGTTGATAAATTGTGCTTGCCAACTTTATGTATTACTCGAAGAGCTAGAGCGGTCCAAAATAGGGTGCAAAACACAATTTAAATCGCCTCCTAAAATTAAATTGTGTGTAAAGACTAGGCAAAATTGAAAATAAATCACTGAAAAATTTTACATTGTCCCAATTAGGAGCATACACATTGGCCAGGACCACAGACATGTTAAAAGTTTAGATTATATATTTGCCATTTTTATCCAACACATTTGACTCCATAACAAACTACTTTCTTATGTGTGAGTACAGCAACATCCCTACTTTTACTATTGAAGTTAGAATAATATATCTTTGTGTATAGCCTCCTCTATTAAGTTTAGAATAGTCTTTTTTCAACAGATGTGTCTACTGTAAATATACAATATCAAATTTTAACTAATTAAGATATGCGAACACCTTGTTTCATTTCACTGGGTGATTTAGCCCCTGCACATTCCAACTGGTAAAGTTTGTCTTTACTCCATCCATTTTATGGAGGGCTGTCGAAAACATTTATCAGGAGTATCCGAAAGGTCTGTGGGTTTTGTATGTAGGGGGATGTGTGGGGGAGAGAAAGGAGAGGGAAAAAGAAGAAAAAAAGGGCTGATTGTAAATACACTTATAAACACGAAACAAGACAATATTGAAACCTTGCGTGTAAACTTGCACACACTTCCAGCTACTCCCACTCTTAACTAGCTTACCATGTGGGACCTCACATTCAAAACAATTTGCACAGTTCTTGATGTTTTACTACAAAGCTACCCTATTATTGACTAAATATACTTAAGAACTAGAAATAACAACAATAAACATGCAATAGTGGTAATTTAAAAGTTAACCGTAGAGTGACATTAACATTTGTATTGTCTTTGACAGCCCAGTGTACTGGCGTGATTGCCTTCATTTCAATAGCTTTCTTCAAAATATTCTCTTTTTTGGAAAAGTAGTGGCATTTAATTACGAAGGTGCGTGGCGGTTCCTTGTCGTCCACTGGTTTGCTGCGTAGAGTGCGGTGTGCCCGGTCCAGAAGTAAAGTCTTCTCCAGGTTCAGGGTATCTTTCAGGAAGCCGCCTACAAATTCCGTCACGCGTCTGCTGTGTTTCCATCTTTCTTTAACTCCCGTAATGTGGAGATTTGAGCGGCGAGACCTTTGCTTAAGATCTTCAATTCAGTCCCTCTGCAGAGCCAGCTCCTTTTACACGATACTAAACTCTTTTTTCAGGGTAGTAAGAGAGTCGGAGTATCCACCCAACACAGACTCCAGACCAGTCACTCGCTCTTCCGCTGCTTCCACTCTGGCGTTAATGTGCTCCACAGCATTGCATAACTCTGCCCGAAGCTGGTCAGTTTAATTCCAAAGTTCATTTGACTGTGCAATGGCCTTTTCTTCAATTTAAGCAATCAAATCGCCCTTTAGTGAATCAATAGCTTGACGGACCGCGTCGTTATCACTCGCCGGAGCTTTCTTAAGCCTGGTTTATACTTCTGCGTCAGGAGACCGGCGTAACCCACGGCGCATGCAACGCGCGTAGCTGTGCATTTATACTTCTGCGCGCTGTCTCTGTTAGTCTGCATTAACACTTCCGAAACGCTAGTTGGCAGTGAGGTGTAAATGTTTCTCTGTGTCTAGTTTCTTCTCTGGTTTTTTGCGTTTCCTGAACACTTCCGGGATGTAAAAGTGGCTCAAACTCGCTCATTTTGAGGCAGGAACCGGCGGACGTGCAACAACTTTAACTATGAGGTAAACACAAAACAAAACTTTCCATCCGGAGCTCCTTCACAGGACTCCACAGCTTGTAAACAATCGCTCGCGCCATTCGCGCGGCTCTCGGTCCCGCCCAGACTCGTCAACGCTACCAAGCCGACCAATCACAGAGCTTACGCTACGCGTCGTTGCGACGTGTAGTTACATTTGTTGAGAGGTGCACGTCAGTGACGGCCACGGCGAAGGGCTATGCGTCAGCGCCGTAGCATACGCCGGCGTTTGACGCAGAAGTATAAATCAGCCTTTAGATACAGCTTGCTCTTCAGGGTTAGCATTAGCATAAAGGCTAGTAGCGGATTTAGCCTCCCTACAGTTGCTTCGGTTTACGCTCAGAACAGCTAGACTCCGACACTTATAAACACTTATTTTCCAGTATAGGTAGGTTTAAGGTAATAGTATTTAGGATGAAAGCAATATAAAACGAAATTAAGTTTCACATGAGGACCTCAGCAGTTTGCGTCTTTACATGGCGCAGCTCTAACTGGAAGTCCAAACAAACAATATAACAACAATCACAATGAAAAACAAAACACTTAGCACTTATAACTCAAATGAAAGTGAAAGGAAAAAACGCAAATGATTCAGGCCAGCAGATTTGTCACATTTGAAAATGGGGAAAAAATAATGAATAATATTAGTACAAGGAAAAACAAAACAGGAGAAATAAAATGAGAATTTGGGGAAAGAAAAAAAAAAACCTTTTGCTTCTAACCCATGAAGTTAAGGGGACAATGGAAATGCGAGGGGAATGGTGAATGTGGAGGTTTGGATGTGAAGGTTAAGGGCGTCTACGACCCCAGCCGCTGAGTAGGCTACTGACTTCATGCCAGTGAGATGAATCGGTAAGATGATTTTGTTCCAGACACACTGCTCTGAACTCTTTGGTGATGCACTCATTCACAGACATCACAAGCACTTCAGTAACAAGACACAGTGTTTCTCACACCCAGTCGTTAAGTTTTTCACTGCTCGTCTCAACCCGGTTTCTCTACTCGTTTCCCCGCACTGCAACATTTCAGTTAACTTCTCTTTATTACGCACACCACATAATGCTGTTCTCTTTAACTCTCCTCCTCTTCCTTTATTCTCTGACCCATTTCCTCTTTGCCATCCCATGGGTGGAGACCAATTAAACAATGTTGACTGTCGTCAAAGAAAACACCAACAATCATAAATGCATGATTATATACTGTCATGGCTTTGCAATCCTTAAAATTTTGTTATAATCGAGGCCAATGGAAAAAAAACAGCCATGAATATAAAGAAAAGGGAGTAAATTTGCCCAGAGTGTGGTGATTTTTTTTATATTTCAAAGTATTTTCCCAGAAAATGTCAAAATAAGATGTCTCCAAATATCAGTCCGTTTGCTGAAACTCAGAGAAAGTTTTGGCCAAATTAAGCCTCAAAATCACCCTAGAATGGATGAAAATAACCCAACAGCACACAAGGGGAAAAGTGCACATTCCAGCCTTTATGCAGATGCTGTACAGATATGTCTCATGTCTGCGAGGCAAATATTCAGCTGTTTGGTCAGCTGTTACCCCAGAACGTTTTTTCTGATGCATTAACCAGTCAGGCACAGAATTAACAAGTATTCTCTGTCTGCTTAACACATTAAAAAAAAAACATTTTGTTGTAATTGTAAATATTTACGAATAAAAATAGGCCATTTACAGCTTTCAAATCTGTCTAATTAACATGACCGAAATGACTTTTATGATTAATTATGTCAGGAAGTCTGAAAACTGTTTCAATTTACTATAACTTCTATGTTAAGTGGCTTTGACATAATTTACATAGTAAAAGCACTAGATAAATAAAGATGAATTGAATTGATTCTGCTGAAATGTGTACATGTTAATGGACCAAGCAAAATATGATTTGATTTATTCCAAATTTAATGTGCATCAAAATTACAGTGTGTGTAGCCAATGTTTCCAGTGTCTTTTCACTTTTCAGCTTTTGATGAGAATTTTAAGACTTAATGTGTGAGGGAGCCGTAGGTGAAGACATGGAGGCGGATTGAATCCAAAAGCTGGAGGTTTATTAAACAAACAACTAGCATCAAACAAAGGCAGAATCGTGATCATGAACCGGGCAACAACAAGCAAACAAAAAGGCAGTCCGAAAAGGCAAACAAGGCAGAGTCCAAAATCCAAAAACAGTGGTCAAAAAGAGCAGGCAAAAAGGTCATAACACAATGGCAGAAATAGCAGTAGGAAAACGCTTAGTAGGCAGTGAAACTGGCAATACTTCACAATGAACACACAAAAGCAGTAGCTGCGTCCCAAATCGCATACTTATGCACTATTCTACGCCATTTTGTAGTATAAATAGTGTAAGTAGTGTGTTCACGCTGAAAAGTCTAAAAATAATAAGTGCACTTTAATTACCCGGATGATGCACTCATTCAGCCGCTAAAACGAAGTGTGTAATGATGGACACTTCACACACTCAACTACCGCAGGTTTGCTTACGTAGCGGAAGGGGCGGAGCTATCGGGCACACATGTTGAATAACTTTATTTATTTTGGATGGTGAAAGCAAAGTGTGATTATAATGTGATTATATAGTGATTATAGCGCCTCCCGATGGTGAATGCGGTCATACTCACGGCAGGTATTATCTGATAACTCGGTCGTTTATTTCACTGATTTGGTGACCGTCAAACGTCATTAGAGAAACGGTTTGAATTTGTGCTTAGTAAAACAACATTAGTGTGCCATTTGGGACGCCACTACATACATATACTATCCTGTTGAGTGTGTAATTGCATAAGTACATAGTGCATGAGTGCATAGTGTATAGTGTGCCATTTGGGACGCAGCTAGTGTGCTTAAATATGGTGGCTACCAGGAAGTACCACAGAGGAAGTACCCAGTCAATATTCGGGAGAGAGCTCCCTCTGGTGGGCGGATGAATGGTAAGCTGCCATATTCGTTACAGAATCCCCCCCTCTATTAACACCTCCTGGTGTTCTTCTCATAGGTCTACCCCTTGGACGTGGTGCAGGGCGATCTGAATGTCGCTGGTGAAAAGGCAGGGAAATGACAACGTTTTTGTAAGGCAATTGTTAATACAGTAAGTTGACCACTGAGTGAGTTCACCATGGTTCCATGAAATGATAGGATCATGAACGGCCAACCAAGAATGGCCCAATATCATTTGGTACTTGCATGAAGGGACTACATAGAAGGTGATGGCTTCTTTGTGAAATAGTCCAATTTGGAGAGACACTGGTGCAGTGGTAGCAGTAATTCCAGAACCAATAGGGCTATTGTCTATTGTGGTTATGTTGATTACTGGGACACAGGGAGTTGTAGGAATCTTGAGTTTGTCCGTGAGTTCTTGATTGATGATGTTAACCACTGATCCAGAGTCTACTAATGCTGAAATACATTGAACAGCAGTATCAAATTCAATTCTGCATTCCAAAAGAAAATTTTGGCGATGGGAAATTTCAGTGGTACTCACATGATATTGTGGAGCATGGCTCTTCTTGGTCTTGAGAGGGCATGCAGCATTTTGGTGATTTTCACCTCCACAATAGTAGCATAGATTCTCCCGCTGCCGTCGTTCTCTCTCGTTGGAGGAGATGCGGGTAGAGGCAATCTGCATGGGTTCTGGGGCATCATGACTTGTCATGGCAGGTTCAGATTTGATTTGTAAAACCCGGCGTGAGCGTGGAGTGTTGCGCATAAGATTGTCTATTTTAATGGCTAAAGTGATAAGCTCATTAAAAGACAGATCAACTGCTTTGCATGCTAATTCAGCTTGTAATTGTGCATTCAGTCCTCGTTTAAATACAGCCTTGAGAGCCACATCATTCCAACCGCTTTGTGCAGCTAGTGTTCGAAAGTCAATAGCATAATCTGCAGCAGTGCGGTTTCCCTGTTTGAGATCTAGTAATTGTTCAGAAATGTCTTGTCCTCCTTCAGGATAACCAAAAACTTCATTGAGTTGAGAAATAAAATGGTTAAACGAAGACTGTACATGTAAATCACTCTCCCAAACAGCTGAGGCCCAGTCTAAAGCTCGTCCGGTTAATAAGGACATCATTACAGCACATTTCTTAGTATCATGAGTATAGGTTTTAGGCTGACTAGTAAAAAAGACTTTACATTGACGAATGAAGCCACGACAAAGTTCTGGCGAACCATCAAATTTATCAGGTAATGCTAGTCTTACCGGTGAGCTTTGAGGAGCAGGGAGAGAATGGATGAACTGTGTGAGACGGTCGTTGGCCTCCTTTAGATGCATCAACTGTTCCTGATACCCAGATAGCATTTCGCTTTTATAATTGAAAGCTGCTTGTAAATTAGAAACCTCCGCTGGATTGATGTTAGGCGAAGTATTCTGTGAGGGAGCCGTAGGTGAAGACATGGAGGCGGATTGAATCCAAAAGCTGGAGGTTTATTAAACAAACAACTAGCATCAAACAAAGGCAGAATCGTGATCATGAACCAGGCAACAACAAGCAAACAAAAAGGCAGTCCGAAAAGGCAAACAAGGCAGAGTCCAAAATCCAAAAACAGTGGTCAAAAAGAGCAGGCAAAAAGGTCATAACACAATGGCAGAAATAGCAGTAGGAAAACGCTTAGTAGGCAGTGAAACTGGCAATACTTCGCAATGAACACACAAAAGCAGTGTGCTTAAATATGGTGGCTACCAGGAAGTACCACAGAGGAAGTACCCAGTCAATATTCGGGAGAGAGCTCCCTCTGGTGGGCGGATGAATGGTAAGCTGCCATATTCGTTACATAATGAAAACTAATGTTTTATTTATTTATTTCAGACCTAATTAAAGAGAATGAGGAGAGTAAAGAGAAGGAACATCTTGTCAAAATTGAGGAAAAAACTCATTTACAGACTGATGGTATTTTAAAAAGGAGAGACAAGAATCATTTTACCTGCACTCAGTGTGGGAAGAGTTTCACCCAATCATCATCCCTTAATCAACACACGAGGATCCACACTGGAGAGAAACCATTCACATGCACTGATTGTGGGAAGAGATTCAGCAGATCATGGCACCTTAATCAACACACAAGGATCCACACTGGAGAGAAACCATTCACATGCACTGATTGTGGGAAGAGTTTCAGCAGATCATGGCAGCTTAATCAACACATGATGATCCACACTGGTGAGAAACCATTCACATGCATTCAGTGTGGGAAGAGTTTCTGCCGATCATCGTCCCTTAATCTACACATGAGGATCCACACTGGAGAGAAACCATTCACATGCACTCAGTGTGGGAAGAGTTTCAGCCAATCATCAAACCTTAATAAACACATGAAGACCCACACTGGTGTGAAACCATTTACATGCACTCAGTGTGGGAAGAGTTTCAGCCAATCATCAGACCTTAAACAACACATGATGATCCACACTGGAGAGAAACCATTTACATGCACTCAGTGTGGGAAGAGTTTCAGCCGCTCATCACACCTAAATGAACACACAATGATCCACATCAGAGAGAAACCATTCACATGCACTCAGTGTGGGAAGCGTTTCAGCCTATCATCATCCCTTAATCTACACACGAGGATTCACACTGGAGAGAAACCATTCACATGCAGTCAGTGTAGGAAGAGTTTCAGCCAATCATCAAACCTTAAAAAACACATGAGGATCCACACTGGAGAGAAACCATTTAGATGCACTCAGTGTGGGAAGAGTTTCAGCCAATCATCACACCTTAATAAACACATGATGAGCCACACCATTCAGAGTAACCATTCACTTGCACTTAAGCCGCGGTAACACTGGACTTTTCTCCCCATAGACATCCATTCACAGCAAATTCATTGGTGTTAAATTTCAAGTGTTGTGGTAATTCAGAGTAAAGTGTTAAAATTTTAGAGTTAGATAAAGGTAAAATAACCCTCTCAGCTTTAGAAGCTGATTTGCCTCCTTGTCATACAGAGTAACATGTATCTATCTTGTATTTAGGTAGATAAACCCTTGTATTTGATAAACTAATCAGAGTGTCTGATCTCGCCCTACACCCTCATTCACCTGGCCCTTAAATTAGTCTATTAGTTTAGTCCACTAGGTTTAAGCAAAACCGCAGGTTTGCTTACGTAGTGGAAGGGGCGGAGTTATCGGACGCACATGTTGAATAACTTTATTTATTTTGGATGATGAAAGCAAAATTCTCCTACGAGAGTGATTATAGTGCCTCCCGAATGTTACGGCAGGTATAATTTGATAGTTCGGTTGTTTATTTCACTGATTTGGCAAGCGTCAAACATCATCAGGGAAACGGTTTGAATTTCCATTTAGTAAAAAAAACATTAGTGTGCCATTTGGGATAACACTACATACATATACTATCCTGTTGAGTGTGTAAGTGCATAGTGCATGAGTGTACAGCGTGCCTTTAACACGCAGCTACAGACATCAAGAATCAGGATATGAACCTCAACCGTGGTTGCTAAAAAGAAAAAAAGCTGCATAGTTCATGCCGCAATGCATGCTGGGTGCCAGCATAGTACAAAGCTCCCAGCATGCATTGCAGCATAAATAAATTATGCAGCTTTATGTTTTTACAATGGGAGACAGATCTTTTAGCTCTATGGCTCCAAGGCTATGGAACTCACTTCCAGTAGATCTTAGGAGCAGTGATAGTCTTCACAATTTTAAATAAAGTCTAAAGAATTATCTTTTTAAGCAGGTTTTTACTTAACATTTTTTATCATGTTTTTATTATGTTCTTTTATATTTGCTATTGCGTTTTAACTTGTTTGGTCAATGATTGTTTTTAGTAATGTTTATTTTTTTTGTTTGACTACTGATGCTTATTGTAAGGCGACCTTGGGTGTCTAGAAAGGCGCCATCTACAAATAAAATTAATTATTATTCCAATCTCTTTCTTTTCCTTTATTTTGTTTTGTTTTTGGGAGGTAATGTTTCAGTAGTGTTTGGTTTTATTCTGGGTTGTTTTTTTTAATTGATTTTTATTTATCTTTTATCACATTCTCATTGTGAATGGTGTTTTTAAACCTGTTAATAAGTCATCAGTTGTTGGAGCTTCAATGGTTTAAATTATGTATATTATGTATGTCTTACACATAATTAATATGATACTGAATCGGAAAACAAGCAGGAGAAGATGGCTTTGATATCATAAATAATCTCTTCAGACTGACATATAATTTTTCTTTTGGCTTTCTATGCTATATGTATAACTAGTATGATTAACACTAAAGTCTATAGCAGCTAAAATAAAATATATTTTATAGCAAGAAGTTGAAGAGCCTGACTAAAGCAGACTCTGTCCTCCATCATGGTGACTTCAAATGAACAACAGAAATTTCATTAAGAGCTTTTGTTCACATGACAGAAATCAAGTCAAAGGTCAGTAATAGGTGAAGCTCCATGATAAGTTGTTTAATGTGATGAGTTGTTTTAAAGATGTTGAAAAATAACATTTTTTATTGTGTAATTAGTTTTATTTTTATTGATCATTAGTTTATTTGGAGTTCTTTTTTTCTCTGTTGATTTCATCTTTGGTTTTGGCTGTAATTTGTGTTTTTCTTTCCAGTGATTCCGCTGTTAACAGTTGTTCATCAATAATTCTCAATCCTCCTTTAATTAGACACTTTATTGTCTCATTAACTTCATTACTGAGTGTTCAGCCCTCTGTAGTGAGGACACTAGTGAGGATTCTGCTCTGGGATTTAAGGCTTAAGTGTGTTTGAATGAAAAATAAAGACTATGGGATTTGTTTTTAACAGAAATATTCTGGAAACTGAATTTACGAATGTAAAATGTTGAAAACAGCAGATTACTGGCAACCACAGCTGCTAGTATTTTGACATACATTTAACAGATATTTTACACAATAATTTTGCTAATTAACACTCTGAGTGTTAAAAATTTTAACACTTTCAAAAGTGTTATTTTAACACTTTTATAGTGATTCCCATATAAACATTGAGAGAGTGTTAATTTTAACTCTAAGGTAGTTAAATCTACCAAATCTAAAATTTGCAGTGTGAGTTCGATAAAAAAATACAGACTGTGGAATGTTTTTTTAACAGAAGAATTCTGTAAAATGAATTTATGAATGTTAAAAACAGCAGATTACTGGCAACCACTACTGCTGGTATTTTTGCGTAAAATCAAAAAATGAAAAAAACAAAAAAAGAAAAAAAACAGCAAAACGTTTTTTGTGTTCTAAGTCCAAGATGAACTGAGAGTATTTGATGTTATACTGCATTTTCTTTTGTTTAAAGGTAACTGTAGTTACTAATGCAGTCAAAATCTGTTTGCTAGTTGCAATCACACATGAACATATTATTGCATCTAAAGACTTTACATTTTTGTGCATGTAGCGGCTACGTGGAGTAACAGCTGAGAGGCTAAACCAGAGACATGTTTTGTAACGCAAACATCAAATGTACACAAGGCAAGAAGTCGTTCCAATGTCATCACTCGTTTATTTTCCAATATAAAACATACCTTGATCTTTTGACAGTGTAGACTTTGATTCAGGCTTAAGTTTGATTTCGTTTGAGTTTGTTTGTCTTTGTTTGGTCAACAAAGAGTACCGCGTCCCCGTTCACCCCCTCTCTCTCTCCTTCCTAAGTTGTGAATGAACAGGTGCCACCTATAAGCGCACTACGTAACCCCGGTGACCCTCCACCACAATCATGTGACACGTTAACCATTTCATGTCTACTACAATCCAGCCCCTAATTATTACATAATAATTACATTAATATAAATAGAGACATGAAAACATTCAAAAGGGAAAATTCTTGATCCTTCTTGCTTCAAGGGAAAACAAAAAGTAAAGTGTTCATGTTATATCGTCCTCCGTTTCTTGTAGAAGACAGAGTTTTGTTATTGGTCTGTCGAGACAGCTGTATTTGGTCTTCACTTGTACATGACGGACAAATCCTCTTTTGTCAGGAAAGGTTTGAATTATACGTCCTAGCGGCCATGAGTTCCGAGGTGCTGTGTTGTCAACTAGAAGCACTATGTCTCCTGCTTTCAAGTTGCGCTTGACTTTTAACCATTTTTGACGCTCTTGAAGCTGTGTTAGGTACTCCAGTACCCACCTTTTCTAGAACAAGTCTGACATGTACTGTACTTGTCTCAATCGTTTACGAGCATATACTTCGTCCTTCTTAAATTGTCCTGGTGGTAAGGATGGAGAAGTCCTCAGAAGTAGCAGATGATTCGGTGTTAACGCTTCTAAATCCGTTTGGTCAGTGGATGCTTTCGTTATTGGACGACTATTAATAATAGCCTCCACTTCACACAATACCGTTTGAAGTCCTTCTTCATCCAGATTCTGCGACTTCAAGGTAGAATTTAGGATTTTTCGCACAGATCTAATTAATCTCTCCCAAACTCCGCCATAATGTGATCCAGTACGGGGATTAAATGTCCACTTGATACCTTTCTGCAGAAGAACATTGTTGATCTTACATTGATTCCATTCCTTTATGGCAACTCGTAGTTCTTGTCCGGCTCCAACAAAGTTCCTTTCATTATCTGATCGAATTTCCTGCACTTGACCACGTCGTGCAATGAAACGGCGAAGTGCATTTATAAAGGAATCGGTATCCAAGGAAGGTGCTACTTCGATATGTACTGCTCGAATGGCCAAACAAGTGAAAATAACTCCATATCTTTTCACTACACTTCTTCTGCTTTTTACATTAAAGGGTCCAAAGTAATCTACCCCTACACGTGTAAATGGTGGTTCATTAGGAGTGACTCTCTCCGATGGTAAATATCCCATCTGTTGGCATCCTGGAAGTGCATTCAACCTTCTACAAGTAACACACTTTGACAATACTCTTCTTATTGCTGTACTCACACCAGTAATCCAATATTTCTGCCGCAATTTTGACAGCATATAATTGCGGTCACCATGACCTACTTCTTTGTGGATATGTTGTGTTGTAAAAAAATAAATGAGTGAAAAGAAGAGAAGAACCCAGTCCAGGAGACTCGAAACAAGCAGAATTCCTTTGAGACGTGTTGGTTAATCTGCAGTCATACAGCGTCTTTAAGATGTCCGTGTCCGCAAGAGCCTACTAGAGGTCCGCAGTCTGCAAGTTCTTTCACGAGTCTCTCACAAGTCTCACACAAGTCTGAATTAGTCTCAATTAAGACAAAGATTTCATGGCTATATTGTGTTCTTAGGAGGAGGGGATATAGCTAAACAAAGCATGCAAATTCAGTATTGGAGTCAGCATGGCATAGGTGTTAAAAAACGGCCCAGCTACTGACCACACAAGTTAATCAACATAGGGTTTCTGTAGCATAAAAGCAACACCCGAAGACAAAGACAGAGTCGTTTAAAGCATTTGCATCACTGACTTAGCCTGTAGTCAGAAAGATAAAAGGTTAAATGTCCCTCCTAGCTGGGATGTTAATGAAATTATATAATTAAAAACCAAAGAATATAACTTTTCAGTTATACATAGATTATTGTTCATTTGGAATTAGTTGATAGAAATTTATATTTCCACAGTTCCCCCTTTGAGAGTTATTTAAAAACTCTCACAAAAAAATATAAATTTATAAGCTTTCCTAAATCCATTCAATGGCTTCTGTTTGATAACAGAAGCCCCATCTTCCAGTCATGTAACTTGGAAAAAGTTACAGGCACATTTAACTTATTCTGTGTCATTTCAATATCTACGTAGATGTAAGTGTAGATTTATTAACTGTTCACACGTTTATGACAATCAGTTGTAATGTCATAAATCCTACATGATGACACAAAAAATCATGTAGTTAAACTGCAGATCTTCTGAAAGTCCATGGCTTGTGAAGTGTTCAGTCTTTTGTGAGGTGTGTTTCTTGTGGTTCTTCTCCAGCACAGAGTTGATCTGATGACTTCCTGTCATTCATGGATCTCCGTAGTGATGCTCTGGTTCAGAGTGTTTCTTCAGAAGATGCAGTGTTTGTGTTTAACTGCACACAAGAAAACAAGGAAATAGCAGACCAGCAGTATTCATGCATAGACTTGTATGATCATAGTTCGTGTGTCTAGTTATTCAGGTGATCGTATAGTGGTTATGTTAAGTTGGTGATCGTATAGTGTTGTGTATTTTCTGTCTTCTAATCTTAAAGTTATGACACCTATAAAACAGTGAGGTGAGGATAAATGGGGAAAAAGGGAGTCTTCACCACAGGGTGCGGCCCCTAAAGCCTGTTGCTTTCAGTTCTGCCCTGGGCTCCTCACTGGTTTGTGTGTCCTGTTCTGTCCCTGAGTGTGGTGGGCAAACTTTAAGATGTGAGACACAAACTATCATTCAATAAATATCAGTCCTATCAGACATCATAACATTGAATGGGTAGTGATTGGAAAATGTGTTAAACACATTCAAGGCTGTAAGTGGACTTAAATAGAGTTCCCTAATACAAAGGAAGAAGTTTCCTTTGTCTTTTTACAAAGAGTCTTTCATCTTAATTGTAAATGAACTGGGACATTAAGCACTCACAGCCAAAAAATGGTTAGCATCTTTGTGGACAGCTCAATGGATTTAGTGATGAGGGGAGAGGTATGTTGAGGGCATTTAGCAAACTGTTCAGAAGTTGATTTACCCTGTTCATCTCTTTAAAGTTCTTTTTATTCTTTCTACACTCCCTCATCCAATGTCCTTTTTTACCACAGTAATGACAACAGATATTTTTCCTAAGACATTTGTGATTTGATGTCTTTTCTGTGTTGACCTTAGTGGCGGCTGCTTCAAATCTGACTCTGTCTTTGATATGAGAGTCTCTTTCCCACAAAGCTAAACTGTTCAGATTATTTCTGAGAGTGGTGGAAGACCAGGTGATATTAAGAAATGGCAAAGCTTGTCTGTATTCAGTTGCAAGGCCATCTGACCAGATGCGGACTAGGGGTCCCTTATCATTTAGCACACTGTCCAATGTATCAGCTAATCCACTGTAAGTTATGGCGCATTGACAAAATCTCTCTGTGAATTCATTCACAGATTCATCTTTCCTTTGCACACAACAAGTCACTTTTGACCAGTCGATCTTTGGGCCAACAATGTTCTTTAGAGCTTTCAAAACACCCTCTCTCAAATCATCCTTACTGGCATGTTGTAATTTAGAGGTCACAGTATGCTCAAAACTGTTGAATTCAGATTCTGTTAGAATTTAAGACATTAGCTGGGTGACTTCTGTTAATGACATGTCATAAAGACGCATTTTGCTCAACAGTGCTCTGCTAAACTCTGAAAAATTTGTGCGTGCTGATGGTAAGCTTTGAGACAGTCTGTCTATTTCTTTAGGTCCTAGTGTTCTGGAAACTGTTTGAATTTGAACAACAGAAGTGTTGTTGTGTGAACTCTCAGTCCTCTTAGATCTTCTGGCACCACAAACCTCCACTGAACCTATGAGCAAATCACTATCTGACTGGATGGAAATGTATGTTTCAGAGACAATTTGTAAGTCAGGATGTTTATTATCAGGCTAACTAACCTCCTCAATGTCAGTTTTTGATTTCTTGAGGTTCAGTTGTTTTGTTAATGAGGTTATCTTAGCATGAAGCTCTTGGATCTGTTTTTCTAATTCTGATTTAGCTTGAGCTTGTTGTTTAGCTCGAGATAAACTGAATTCTCTGTAGCAGCAGATAATGCCTTTTACATTGTTTTTGCGAATGCATGCATCAAGCACTTTCTTGCATTCATCTAATGTCCAAACATTATCTGGGTCAATGCTAAATTTCTTTGTCAAATTTAGCCTGACTGACTCTGTTATTTAGTCCATGTGCTGTCGTAGCAGCGATTTGAAATCCTGATCTGACAACAAAGGAGTTGTTAAACTACCTTTTTCAGTTGTAGTGATCAGTCTTGTATTCTGTCTGAACATTTTGTGAGCTTGTTATCACAAAGTAAAAATACTTAAACTTTTCTGATGAAAGTGTAGTAATTTCTTCTCTGGCGAAACAGAGGGTAACAATATTAGCACATGTTGCTAAAACTTCCTGCCTGAACAAGAGATAACATAAATTAGCTTGTATCGCTAAAATTAAACTTCTCTGGTTGAACAGAGGGAAAAACGAAATAAAAGAAAAGAAAATAGCATGCAAGGCTTTACTTCTCTGTCTGAACAGAGGATAACTTTTTAAAAGAAAAATAGCACGTAAGGCTTTACTTCTCTGTCTGAACAGAGGATAAACTGTTACTTCACTATTGAAATAGAGGATAACTTTTTGTTAAACAAACCCTGCAGGTGTTTGTTAACTTTTCTCTGATGGAGCAGAGAATAACCATGTGTATAGACTGGTCTGTATGGTTCTTTTGATAGAGTGAAACTCACCAAATTGAGGTTGAGCTGAAAAGATTCAGTCTGGAGTGATCTGATCTTTGTATTCAGGTCTTCAATGTTCAGGGTTGCAGTCAGCAAATAGTTGAGAATTTGTGACGTCCGCTGAGTGACTTCAAATTGCCATTGAGCTGAAGATTCCGTCTGAAGAAGTTTTCTTGATCTTGAAGCTTCAAGTTGAATTCCAGGAAGATTTCAGTCTTCTGTGGCAAATTGTTGAGAATTTGATAATTTCAGTCTCTATCCGGCTCACGGCACCAAGTTGTTGTAAAAAAAATAAAAAAGAAATGAGTGAAAAGAAAAGAGAACCTAGTCCAGGAGACTCGAAACAAGCAGAATTCCTTTATTGAGACGTGTTGGTTAATCTGCAGTCATACAGCGTCTTTAAAATGTCCATGTGTCTGCAAGAGCCTACTAGAGGTCCGCAGTTTGCAAGTTCTTTCACAAGTCTCACACAAGTCAGCAAATAGTCTAATGATTTCATGGCTATATTGTGTTCTTAGGAGGAGGGGATATAGCTAAACAAAGCATGCAAATTAAGAGTTGTGGTCGGCAGGGTAAACTGCTTTTTCCGGCCTGATCTTATCATGTTCTGAAGACAAAACCTCCTGACCATTTGATTGAAAAGAGTAAACGATAGACACCCCATGCTGTGAAACTGATAATTGCATCACTTTGGCTTAGCCTGTAGTCAGCAAGGCAAAGGTTAAATGACCCTCCTAGCTGGCATGTCAATGAAATAATATAATTAAAAACCAGAGAATATAACTTTTCAGTTATACGTAGATTATTGTTCATTTGAAATTAGATGATATAAATTTATATTTCCACAAGGAGTACCATTCTCTGTCAATTGTTTTGGTGTTATAAACTCTCCTACTTTTACCTTAATTGATCTCTTGCAAAAAAAAAAAAAAAAAAAAAAATCTTTAACCCAATTAAACATTCTCCCTTCTACTCCCATTTTTTCCAGTTTCATTAACAGTCCATCATGCCATGCCATATCATAGGCCTTTTCAATATAAAAAAAATACTGTTCCAACCGATTCTTTATTTATTAATGCTTTTCTTATATCTGTCTCTAAACATACTACTGGATCCATAGTCCCTCTTCCCCCCCCCAAAGCCACTCTGATTTGGTGATAATTTCTTACCCTTTTCCAAATGATACATTAATCTGTCAGTTTTTTCCATTATTTTACCGAAATGAGATGCAAGTGCTATTGGTCTGCAGCTGTTTGGATTACTATAATCTTTTCCTGGTTTCTTAATTGGTCTTATTAAAGCTTCTTTCCAACTCTTTGGCAAAATTTCTTCTCTCCATACCTTGTTGTAAAAATCTAACATAACTCATAGCCTTGTCACTTAAATGTTTAATCATAGTGTAACTTTATCTAAACCAGGGGAAGATTCTTTTACTCTGTTTATACTCTTTACAGTTCTGCCATTTCCAACGGAACATCCAAAACACTGCCCGTTTCTTCTTTCCGTTGCTTTATCATAGGATTACTTGATAACACCTCCTCCCTGATCCTTACTCTATCCTCACACAAATTTTTAGAGGAGTTTACTTTGGTGAATGCTTCTTTTAGCATCATAGCCTTTTCTCTGTCATTCACCGCCATCACATTTCCTTCTTTGAGCACAGGAATTTCCACATCTTTTCTATTTCCTCTCATTTTTCAATCATATTCCAGATTTCCTCTTCTGGTGTACTTCATATTTCGTTACAAAATTCCCTCTAGTATTCTTTTTTTGTTTGCCTTAATACTCGCCTAACTTTTGCTTGAACAGTTTTATATTCTATCAAACTTTAAAAGTTAAAAAGTTTTAAAATGCCTTCCTTTTTCGTTTTATGACTTCTTTGCATTTCTCATTCCACCAAGGCACTATCTTCCTCTCCCTTCCCCCTTTACTCTTTGGAATATATTGTTCAGCTGCCTCCATAATTACTGCTACTATTCTGTTGGTTATTTTTTCATTGTCAGATATCTCCATTTTATCCAGTGTTTTTAACCCTTCTTCACTAACTGCCATAAATTCTTCCCAGTTTGCTTTTATATAAATCCATCTCCCACCAATCTTTACACAAGACTGAGTGTGTGAGCTGCTTATATGAGTGAGCGTGGTTCATCAGTGTGATGTGCTGCAGGTGTGTGTGGAAATTAGTGTTTGTGCATGACGTCATGGTTAAAAGTCCGGTGATGGTGACCTCTGCTGGCCAGCGAGGGGAATGACTGGGACCGAGACAGTGACATTACAGGTCAGCTGCATCTTGTGTTAACCATACTCCTAAGTATTTAAGGGAGTTTAGTTTCCAATTAATATTTAATTTATGTTGAAGTTTATTGTTTGGGTTGTAGCCAAATTATAAAATTTGAGTTTTTTGTATATTTAATTTGTACCCAGAGAGTTCTCCAAACCTTTTAAGAACAAGAAGCAGACTAGAAAGTGATTCATCTGGATTGGAGAGATATAGTAGCACATCATCCGCATATAGAGCAATTTTATGGTCTACCTTATTAATGTTGATCCCCCCCCCCCCCCCCCCCAATTGATTTTTCTTCTCTAATTGCCTGGGCTAGAGGTTCAATGTTCATGTCAAACATCAGGGGAGAGAGGGGACAACCCTGCCTAGTTCCTTTTTCTATTTTTATCTTTTTTGAAAAACAACCATTTATTTTTATCCTAGCCTCTGGGTTTAAATATAAACATTGAACGCTTCTAACTGTATTTTCTGTAAATCCAAATCTATATTAAACATTAAATAAATATTCTTAATTTACACAGTCAAATGCTTTCTCTGCATTTAGGCTAACTAAAATTGCTTTAATGTGATCTTTATTAATTTGTCATATTGCATGAAGTATCTATCAAATCAGGTAAAAATGTTTCAAGTCTCTTGGCTAAATTAGAGGCAAATAATTTGTAGTCTACATTTAAAACAGACACAGGTCTAAATGAACTACAAAGAGTTTTATCCTTCCCCTCTTTAGGTATGACTGAGATAATTGCTTTCCTCCAAGAAGGGGGAATTTCTGCCTCTTTAAGTGTCTAATTAAATGATGATATAAGAAGAGGTGAGATCTCTTTTTTAAATGTTTTCAACCATTCAGAAGGTAGACCATCAGTGCCTGGTATTTTATTATTTTTAAGATTATTTATAGCTTTATCTAATTCATCCTCTGTAATTTCTTTTGTTAGGAGACTATTTTGTTCCCATCCAATACAGGGAAGATCAAGAGAATCCAAAAAAAGCTTTAATTGATGTATTATTTACCTGTGTCTGTTGTGAGTATAAAGATTTATAATAGGTTTCAAATGCCTCTTTAATTTTATCCAGACTATACAATATTTTTCCTGAGTTGGGGTCTTTTTATCTTATGTATTGAAACCTTTTGTTGTTGTTTTTTAAGTTTCCATGCTAGCCTTTTTGTTGCTTTTGGTCCCGTTTCATAAAAGGCTTGCCTTAGGAATTTTTATTTTTTTCTCTATGTCCTCTCTATACATCTCATCTATTTTATTTTTTATATTTTTGATCTGTTTTAAAATCTGGATATCTTTACTAGTTGCATGTTGTTAATTGCTTTAAATTATCTTTAAGAATCCTAAATCGAAGTTCTTTTATCTTCTTAAGGGTTGCTGTAATAGAAATGATCTTGCCTTGTAATACAGCTTTAGCTGCATCCCATAAGATTATAGGACTTACTTCCCCATTATCATTATTCTCTACGTATAATTCAATTTCTAATTTAATTTGGGCCACTACTTCTGTTTTCCCTAGTATACTTGTATTTAGCCTCCATATTTTATCAGCTTTTCTGTCATTCAAATTTAAAGTGAGGTACAATGTTGCATGATCTGATACATCGGCCGCTTTCATTTCACATTCTTTTACCATGTGTCTGTCCCTGCTAAACATAAAAAAATATTAAATTCCACTGTAAACTGCATGGGGTGAAGAATAATGGGAGTATTCTCGTTTTGAGAACCAGACTCAGTTGGGCACGACCATTTTAATTTCTCCGCTGGCCAAAAGTCTTGTGCAGAACTTCATTCGTCGTGGTTTAGGCTGGAAGATGGCCTCAATGAAGACTCGTCTGTCCCTGGAGCGTCGCTGGAATCAGACACATGTTCTCCACTCCCCACGACCATCAGCGCAGCAGCAGCTCAGGATATGGCCTGGTCCCGGATATGGAATCCTTGGGATCATCACGTCGCTGGTCTTGGATCCAATCAGTGACTCCGCCTAATCTGAGGACCTCGGGATGAGTATCCCCAGGTGAAAATAGAGAATAAAGAGAATAGAGAGATGGGGAAAGGTGTGTTTCTTGCAAGTATATGATTTGTTTTTTTTTTAACGTTTCATTTTGGCCATAACCTTTCTCCTCTTAATTGGATTATTTAACCCATTTACATTTAAAGATGCAATTTTATTTTATTTTACATATCTCTGCATGGTAATTTCGGAAAGTTAAGTTGGCAACATTTAGAACTAACAAAAAAGATAATGAAACTAAACAAAAAAACAAAGAACATTGGCTTCCAAAGTTGTGGGCCATGTTTGACCCCGCAAAAACCCAGCTCCAGTCCTGGGGAGAGGCATTTATTCCTGCCTCTTGCAGGGGTCCCTCATTTAGATAAGAAAAATTCTCTAATAACATACCAATCTAATCACTTGTGCCCGGTCTTTAGCGTTATTTGTAAGTTGTGTATCATAACAGTGCTTCTGCATACCTCTTTAACGTTAACAGTCAGCGGTGTTTCTCAACAGTTAATCTTCATTCGGTGTTTGTCTCTGAAAGCTCTTCAACCTTTCCTGAACACGATCAGGAGCGATCTGTCCAGCTCTTAGCCACTGGGTACGGCGTGTCAGTCTTTCTTCCCATCGACACCAGGGGTCTTGGGATACCTGCTGCGTCATCGTCAGATCCACCGTATATCCTCTCTTTTTCAAGTCTTTTGTAGCTTCAGCCGCGCTTTCTTAAAGTTGTGGTCCTGTCTCCCAGTGTATTCGCATCTTGGCTGGGTAGGGTGTCTGAAATCGAATTTTGTTCTTCTTGAGGACTTTTTTCACTTCTTTATATTTCTTCAGTTTTGCATTTATCTCCATGGGGAAATCGTGCGCAAAGAAAATCGCCTTGCCATCGTGTTGTGGTTCTTTTTTAATTGATTTTTTAAATTAATTAATTTTTTAATTAATTAATTGACTATAATCGATCTTGAAGTATTATTATTTTGAGGTCTAGGACCGAGAGATCTGTGCGCTCTCTGTACCTACAGTTTTTAGCAAAGACGTGATGAAATTAATCATGGACATCCCTTCTGCTCCTTCCTTAATACCGTATATTTGGGTATTATTTTGTCCCGATCAGCCCTCAAATCTGTGACCTTATTCTGCATCATTTTTTGCTCTTTCAAGGTGTGCAGTAAGGCATCCTTTAGTTCAAGGTTTGCCGACTCGAGTTCAGTTATTTGATCCTCTGCTTCATTCAGTCTTGTGCCATGTGACTGAATATCTTCTGTGATGCCTTCAAGCTTCTGGTTTATGTCGCTTTTCAGCTTGTCCACTTCTGTTTTCATATCCTTTTTGAACTCTTCTTTGAATTGGCTGAATTCTTTTTTTAAATCTGTCTTCAGTTCGGAGATATCTCTGCTGAGTTCTCTCACTGCTCGCAAAGTTTCGGCTCCATGTTCTTTCTCAGGTAGGCCTAACTTGTCGTTATCATTCCTCGTCTCCTTTTCCTCCTCGCTTATTTTTGGCTTTGAATTCCCCTTTTTAGGTTTTGCCCCATTTATTTTGAAGTCGTCTAGCGCAAAGCTCACTTGAATTGGTAAAAGTATAAGGGCTTTTTGAACACCTTGACCGGGAGAGTACGTTCTATGCTGCCATCCTATGGCTCTACCTACCGGAAGTCCTGGACTATGGCATTTATGTATGCGTTTGCAGCTATTTTCAGAAAAGGTGACATTAAATTTTGCAACAACATCCTTCAAAACGCTAAGAGGGTGTGAGTAAAAAAAATTCCAAGGAAGCACCAGGCTCTATCAAATGCCAGAACACACGAGCGACAAGGATGGGATTCGAACCCATGCGTGCAGAGCACAATGGATTAGCAGTCCATCGCCTTAACCACTCGGCCACCTCATCACATATTTTCCTTTCTTGTCTGGTGGAGCCTGGACTGTGGCACATATTTGTATATGTATGTTTCTGCAATTATTTTTCGGTAAGATGACTTACAGTTTTGCCATATGAATGACAGAGCATATGAACGACAAGAATGGGATTCGATGGACTCGGCCACCTCGTCATGTATGTACTCACTTTCCTGATGGGGGCTGGAATATGGCATTTCTGTATGTATTTGCTGCTATTTTCGGTAAAGGTTTGCCACAACATCCTTCAAAACGATAAGAGGGTGCAGGTAAAACACCTTCCACGGAAGCACGCGTCACCAAAATTGAAATGAAATGTTACATTTTATATTGTTGAAAAAGATATCAATATTAAAAAATGTCTATATTAAATGTGAAATATATTTATTTGTTTAAATATAGTCAGTGAAACACTATTCAGTGTTTATTAAACTCATCTGGTCATTGTCTGTTTCTTTTAAAGTCTTTCAATTTAATATTAAGCCTTGAAGGGCAAAACCTAATTCAATTCACAGGCCATATAATTCAATAAATACAATTCAGTAATTCATATAAAGCATAAAATGTCATAAATATTAACATATTAATTAGATAAAACTAACATCTGCACTGGAAAAATATTTTTAGCCCAGCTTTGTAAGCTCAATTTAAACAAGAAAAATATTCATCCTAAAACATGAAATAAATGTTATAGAAACCAAAATATAACTTTCTCAAGTATCAACATATTGTTACTACACCAACTTATACATTTTTTGATTGTATTTCTTGAAAAGTAAAGCTTCAATGAATGATCTGGCAGATAGAACCTCATAATTCCAAGCGGAAAATGACTTGTTTTTTTTACTTCAATTCGCAAGTGCAAAGTAACTGACATGACAGAGACCTTAAGGGTTCTCTAAATGCAAATGATCAATGTATGAAAGAGAAATGCTACACACATATTGTTTGATATATGGAATGCTAGTGGATAAATGGATAAATGGTATACCATCTTTGAAAGCATATTGATTTTCTTTAAAGTTAATCACCCTTCCTTCATCGCTGTGCATTTCCAATTTATTCTCTATCTTTGACAAGAGTTATTGAAAATCAATTTACTAACTTGAAAAAAAAATAGACCAAAAGAATGGAAAGAAATTATAGAAAACAACAGAAAGACCTTCTGCAGTTGCTATTGATCTATTTAATGGCTCCTACATGACATGGAGTCCAAACTATTGTGTTGTACTGATGTCTACACCTACAACAACCAAAAACCCAACCTCACAGTAACCTGTTGTGTTTTAGCAACATCTACACCAATCATAAGCCTAAACCCCACGTCACGGTAAACTTTTGTGTACCCTAAAGGTCTGCACCGACCACAACCCTAAACCTTGCCTAATTAAAAAGCTTAGCCATGGAGCCTGGATGGCTGAGTCGGTAGAGCATCAGACTTTTAATCTGAGGGTCCAGGGTTCAAGTCCCAGTTTGGGCATATAAGACCCTTTTTGTGGAGCCACAGCTTTTGCAGTTGAGCTATTGCTTGCCGAAAGTTTCATCTGGATGCACCACACCACACGTGTGCTAGCCATGAGGACATGGCAGTACATGTAGTTGTGGCCGAGTGGTTAAGGCGATGGACTCGAAATCCATTGGGGTTTCCCCGCGCAGGTTCGAGTCCTGCCGACTACGTGCTGTCAGTGCGCAGTATTTTAATTTGCGACCTTCCTTGATTGTTAACAACTCCATTGTTTCTTGTGAAAAGGGATGTGATGGTAGGCAAAAGCCACAAAAATAAATCGGCAGCCATGGTACCTAACTGCCATGGAGGCCCTCCATTTTCAAAGATATTTGACAGAGAGTGAAGGTCCAGTGGTTGTCTCGTAGCTTGCCGTGATCGTATAATGGTTAGTACTCTGCGTTGTGGCCTCAGCAACTCCAGTTTGAATTCGGGTCACAGCAGATTTTTCAAGGTGATATTGGCGTTGGACTCTGTGTTGCCATCCGTAATCTCCAGCCTCCTTTTAGTGCAGGCTGTGCTAATGGCACGTCCTGAATGTTTATGTTTCCTAAAGTGTGGAAGACTAGGGATTCGATATAAGAGAAATAGGATCTTTGATGCCAGCATGCTGTGTAGATAAGTACTGATCAAGTCACGCTTCTAAGGCATGGAAGGAATCTTTTCAATTGTTGAGTCTCCATTCATTGCCACAACAACAGTAACCCCTTCTGCAGTTGCAATTGATCCATTTAATGTCTCCTACATGACATGGAGTAAAACTATTTTGTTTTACTGATGTCTACACCTACAACAACCATTAACCCAACCTCACAGTAACCTGTTGTGTTTTAGCAACATCTACAACAACCACAAGCCAAAACCCCACGTCACGGTAAATTTTTGTGTACCGTAAAGATTTGCGCCAACCACAACTCTAAACCTTGTCTACTTAAAAACATTGTCATGGAGCCCGCATGGCTCAGTCAGTAGAGCATCAGAATTTCAATCTAAGGGTACAGGGTTCAAGTCCCCATTTGGACCCTTATAAGACCCTTTTTGTGGAGCCACAGCTTTTGCAGTTAAGCAATCGCTTGCCGAAAGTTTCATCTGGATGCACAACACGTGTACTAGCCATGAGTACATGGCAGAACATGTAGTCGTAGCTGAGTTGTATGGCGGCAAATCAATGCCAATATTAATCGAGCGCAGCGGTGATGTTTGCGCGCGAGGAGAAGACTACAGCTCGCGAGAAAACTACAGCTCGCGAGCGCATAGGGGATCTTCACGCGCGCGCTCAACTGATCCAGCGCGAGAAAACAAGTCCCGCGTGCGCACATCATCATCTGTGCACACGATGGATGCTCTCGCGAGCGAGGTCATGCCTACAGCGCCCGCGCGCGCGATCAGTTCTCTCCGCTCGCTCGCTGGTTCTTCTCTCTGCTCGCGCGAAACAGATTTGATTTTTGTCAGTCCTGGGGCGGGACTTGGTGTACTTGTTATCTCTAACGCTATTGGCTACTCTGCCTTTCCGGAAGTTAGCCGGGATTGGACGCAGGTTAAAAGATCACGCCATTAAATATATATACAATTTGCAAGTCATAATCATAAGAAACTTTCTGAGAACTTTATGAGAATTCAATCTCGAGAAACAGTCAAATAATGATAATTAATCTTCTAAAATAATGACTTGCATTCTTGTAACATGACTTTCTGAACCCATTTGATTTGTCCCGTGCAGCACTTCTGGTTTGTTGTATTTTACTTCATTATTAACCACAACAGCAGAGCTCATTATGACACTTGGGGTTGATCTTTCTAGGAAATATTTTCTTCAGAAGAGTTTATTTGGTTTTTAGATCTTTCCACACAATGCAGATGTGCAGTGCAGCTTTGTATATTATCATAATTATTAAATTTTATTGTAATATAGATCAGTGGGAAAAAAAATATATATATATATATATATATATATATATATATATATATATATATATATATATATATATATATATATATAATTTTTATTTTTCAATCTCATTTTTAGTTAATGATTGAATAACCTGCATATAAAGACTTCAATCAAAAATGATTAGCCCAATCAAACATAAAGAATACAGTGACAGACATTCAAATGGGTGTTTATCGCCACCTATTGAGCAACAATTTAATTTCTACAGTCTTCGTTTGGCTTTACTCACTATCCATTACATTATTCCAATTCAGAGGCATACAAATACCACTTTTTTATACAACATGCCCACATCTTAAAGGTCACATATGCAGTTGAAGTCAGAATTATTATCCCACTTATTTCTTGTTTTATTTTGGCTAGAATAAAAGTAGTTTTTAATTTTTTGAAAAACACACTTTAAGGTCCATATTATTAGCCTCTTTAACCTATTTATTTTTTTCGAAAGTTTACAGAACAAATCATTGTTATACAATAACTTGCCTAATTACCCTAACCTGCCTAATTAATCTAGTTAAGCCTTTAAATGTCACTGTAAGCTGTATAGAAGTGTCTTGAAGAATATCTAGTCAAATATTATTTACTATCATAATGGCAAAGATAATATAAATCAGTTATTAAAAAATGAGTTATTAAAACTATTATGTTTAGAAATTTTTGAAAAAAAAATCTTCTCTCAATTAAATAAAAATTAGGATAAAAATAAACAGGGGGCTAATAATTCAGGCGGGCTAATAATTCTGACTTTAACTGTTTAGTGGAATGACTAATGGCAATATATTTACTATAAACCTTTGTACTTTATGCACTTCATGCATGTGTAGCCTATTTTGTATACTATTTTCCACCCAATTTATTCTGACTTGTTCTTCATAAGAAAATGAGTCAAGGACAATAAGTCTAAGAAAAAAAAAAAAAGATTTTTTATAAATTTGAACACGTGAGTTCATGTTCATAAATTTGGCTTGAGTTTAGTTTAAATGTAGGTGCTAAACTTCATCAAATGGTTCAAAACACACATTTAAAGTCTGAATTATTCATCCTGAATTATTAGCCCATGTATATTTTTTTCCCAATTTCTGTTTAATGGAGAAATCTTTTGCCACATGGTATAACTCTCTTTTTCTCTCCCAAGTAATAAAGTTTGTTACAGAAATATATCTCATTATTTTGATATGTCATTATATGACTATATGTCATGATGGTAAGAATAGGCATTATTATGAGATTAATTATTACAAGAAATATCTCATTATTGAAAGTAAGTCTCCACCTATTATTACTGAGAAAGTGAGTCTATTAGTTTCACATTGTGACATTATGATAAGATATCCTATATATTTTTATTTAACGGGGAAACTAGCTTACCTGCGTCCAATCCCGGCTAACTTCCGGAAAGGCAGAGTAGCCAATAGCGTTAGAGATAACAAGTACACCAAGTCCCGCCCCAGGACTGACAAAAATCAAATCTGTTTCGCGCGAGCAGAGAGAAGAACCAGCGAGCGAGCGGAGAGAACTGATCGCGCGCGCGCTGTAGGCATGACCTCGCTCACGAGAGCATCCATCGTGCGCACAGATGATGATGTGCGCGCGCGGGACTAGTTTTCTCGCGCTGGATCAGTTGAGCGCGCGCGTGAAGATCCCCTATGCGCTCGCGAGCTGTAGTTTTCTCGCGTGTAGACCTGTAATCTGCTCACGGTTCAGTTCTCCTCGCGCGCAAACATCACCGCTGCGCTCGATTAATATTGGCATTGATTTGCCGCCATAGTTATCACGTTCGCCTCACACGCGAAAGGTCTCCTGTTCGAAACTGGGCGGAAGCATACAATTAGCGGACACTTTTGTCCAAAGCGACATACAATAGTGGAGGTATTCAACAAGACGAGGCAATGCATAAAAAAAAGGGCTATTTATCCCAAGTAATTTGTTTGTGCTCAGAGAATTTAGTGCTGGAGTAGGAGTTTCGTTTTCTTTAGGGAGAGGGATATTCCCCTTGGGTTCGGGTGTACTCTGAAGAGATGAGTGTTAGCTGTCGTTTGAAGGATACCAGTGTATCCCTAATCCGAGTGGGAATGGGAAGGTGATTCCACCAGCGTAGAACATTGAATGAAAACATTGTGGAAAGTGACTTTCAGTCTCTCTGCGATGGCACCACAAGACAGTGCTCTCACCCTAACCGGAGGCTCCTGTGGTTATCACGATGGCTTTACAAGCGGAGGGTCTCCTGTTAGAAACTGGGCGGAAACATTCAGATTTGCTTTTATGCACATTCTCAATCGGCTCTCTGCTCCCTGGATGATCCACGATACTAGGGCGTGGATCTGTCAAATGTCATGATTTGACGTTGTACGAGGATTTGACGGAAAAATGCCTCTGCAAACCTTAAAAATCAACGCCATCCCAGAACAATTCTTTTGATCCCCTTTCGGTGCACTTGCATTAAAGCCTGCGTGATGCGGTGCCTTGTCAGTGTTACTGTATCATTCGGACATGGGGGCAGAGAGTTAAAGACTTCAGCCTGAACACACTGCCGCAGGTTCAGTTTGTCAGAAGTGGAATTCGAACCCACGCCTCCAGGGGAGACTGCGACCTGAACGCAGCACCTTAGACCGCTCGGCCATCCTGACATGCGAATTTGGCAGGAGCTGTCTCCTGGGAGCCACACCGCAGTACCGTGACATGGAATCTGGCGTTTCACAGCTTGCCCAGCTCCGGCTGTCCAGCTCATTGGCACAGCTGGCAGCTAAGCTGTGCTCGCCTCCTGGGGCTGCGCCTAGTTTCAATAGCCAACACTTGACAGCTGTCATTGCTTACGGCCAAGTGAGTTGGCAGCAGTAAGGAGAGAAAGGCTCTCCCCATTTTGTTTGTCTACCTTTTTGTTTATTGACCTTGAGTGTTTTTGTTTGTTTGTTTTGTTTTTGTCTTTAAAAACCACCTAACAGCAGCATTTTGCTGACTGAAGGGTGGTTATGTAGTGTGTTTTATTTTTAATCATGGACAGATTTCCCGGCAACGACATGGAAATGGAGGGACTTGCACGAAAGGATAAAGAAAATGGACTTGACAACAGACAAAGAGATAAATTAAATGAAGAGCTCGGCCAACGAAGAGGTGAGAAAGGTAAGGATAAGCAAGAGATACAAACAAGAGTATGCACAAAGGAAGCAACAGTAACTGTAGAAGTAGAAAATGTAAAAGATGCAAGAAGATTTGATATAATCAAAGCAGTCACGGAGCTGATTGGAGAAGGAAGAATTCTGGCGTTGAGACCCAAACAAACAAGGGAGGATCAAGTAACAGTGGAGACTGAAGATGACACCGAAATTTTAATAGACAATGGATTGACAATTCAAGGAGTGAAAACTGAAGTACGGAGGTTACAAAACAGAGACTATGTTGTTTCGTTCAAGCATCTGCCTGATTACCTAGCTGACGAAGAAATTTTAAGCAAGCTGGAGGGATGGGGAGTTTTCCCATATCTAAAATTAAAAGAAGATTGTATCCTGGCACAAACATAGAAGATGGAACAAGGTTTGTAAAAAACAGATTTCCAGAAGAGATGGTCTCCTTACCATACAGCACCAAAATCGAGACGGCGGAAGGGCCACAGCACTTTAGAGTCATGCACACCAATCAGGTAAAAACCTGTCGACTATGCATGAGCTCAGAAAATGTGATGAAGGAACGCCCAGAATTCAGGTGCTTCAAATGTGACGAAAGGGGACATTTCGCAAGGACCTGTACAGCTGTGTCGGGCCCGGATTGTAAATTGGCCCTAATACCTGCAGGGAGCTTGTCACGCCGAGTTGGCTTTGTCCGCTCGATTGATCAACGCGTACGCCTTGTTTTTTTTTTTTTGGGTTTCTGTAGTGTAGTGGTCATCACGTTTGCCTAACACGCGAAAGGTCCTCGGTTCGAAACCGAGCAGAAACAGTGCTCTTCTTTTGGCAAGAAAATAATGGCATCCACTGCCGCACCAGCAATGATCGTCGACAGGCACCCAATCAAAAAGGGTTATCAGCTCGATCAGCCTGAAAGTTTCTGTAGTGTAGTGGTTATCACGTTCGCCTCACACGCGAAAGGTCCCCAGTTCGAAACTGGGCGGAAACAACCTCTGGCTTTTATGACAATTGTCAAATCAGGCTTCTGTTGAGTACTGATGTTCACTGAAAACATTCTTTCTGCAGAGCGGTGTGAGGCTAGAAGTTTGAATTCAGCTCAGTGTTTACCGCCCCTCGCGGTGTCGCAAACTTGCGTAGAATCTGATTTCTTTTAGCTTTGTGTTGTGCATGAGCAGGTGGCCAGTGCGTTTGCTGGCCCTTCACGGTGCAGACCGTACAAGACAGCTCTATAAAAAAAGACTATAAATACTTGAAGCAGCACTGGCCTATTGGTTTCCGTAGTGTAGTGTTTATCATGTTTGCATTACACGCTAAAGGTCTCCTGTTCGAAACTGGGCGGAAGCATACAATTAGCGGACACTTTTGTCCAAAGCGACATACAATAGTGGAGGTATTCAACAAGACGAGGCAATGCATACGAAAAAGGGCTATTTATTCCAAGTAATTTGTTTGTGCTCAGAGAATTTAGTGCTGGAGTAGGAGTTTCGTTTTCTTTAGAGAGAGGGATATTCACCGGGATTCGGGTGTACTCTGAAGAGATGGGTGTTAGCTGTCGTTTGAAGGACACCGGTGTATCCGTAATCCGAGTGGGAATGGGAAGGTGATTCCACCAGCGTTGAACATTGAATGAAAACATTGTGGAAAGTGACTTTCCGTCTCTCTGCGCTGGCACCACAAGACAGTGCTTCAGGTGCTTCAAATGTGACGAAAGGGGACATTTCGCAAGGACCTGTACAGCTGTGTCGAGCCCGGATTGTAAATTGGCCCTAATACCTGCAGGGAGCTTGTCACGCCGAGTTGGCTTTGTCCGCTCGATTGACCAACGCGTACGCCTTGTTTTATCCTTGCAGGCCTAACTTCGCTGGTGAAAGCACTTGTGGGGTTTCTGTAGTGTAGTGGTCATCACGTTCGCCTAACACGCGAAAGGTCCTCGGTTCGAAACCGAGCAGAAACAGTGCTCTTCTTTTGGCGAGAAAATAATAGCATCCACTGCCGCACAAGCAATGATCGTCGACAGGCACCCAATCAAAAAGGGTTATCAGCTCGATCTGCCTGAAGGTTTCTGTAGTGTAGTGGTTATCACGTTCGCCTCACAGGCGAAAGGTCCCCAGTTCGAAACTGGGCGGAAACAACCTGTGGCTTTTATGACAATTGTCAAATCAGGCTTCTGTTGAGTACTGACGTTCACTGAAAACATTCTTTCTGCAGAGCGGTGTGAGGCTAGAAGTTTGAATTCAGCTCAGTGTTTACCGCCCCTCGCGGTGTCGCAAACTTACGTAGAATCTGATTTCTTTTAGCTTTGTAGAGCAACACAGCTCTATAAAAAAAGACTATAAATACTTGAAGCAGCACTGGCCTATTGGTTTCCGTAGTGTAGTGTTTATCATGTTTGCATTACACGCTAAAGGTCTCCTGTTCGAAACTGGGCGGAAGCATACAATTAGCGGACACTTTTGTCCAAAGCGACATACAATAGTGGAGGTATTCAACAAGACGAGGCAATGCATACGAAAAAGGGCTATTTATTCCAAGTAATTTGTTTGTGCTCAGAGAATTTAGTGCTGGAGTAGGAGTTTCGTTTTCTTTAGAGAGAGGGATATTCACCGGGGTTCGGGTGTACTCTGAAGAGATGGGTGTTAGCTGTCGTTTGAAGGACACCGGTGTATCCGTAATCCGAGTGGGAATGGGAAGGTGATTCCACCAGCGTAGAACATTGAATGAAAACATTGTGGAAAGTGACTTTCCGTCTCTCTGCGCTGGCACCACAAGACAGTGCTCTCACCCTAACCGGAGGCTCCTGTGGTTATCACGATGGCTTTACAAGCGGAGGGTCTCCTGTTAGCAACTGGGCGGAAACATTCAGATTTGCTTTTACGCACATTCTCAATTGGCTCTCTGCTCACTGGATGATCCACGATACAAGGGCATGGATCTGTCAAATGTCATGACTTGACGTTGTACGAGGATTTGACGAAAAAAATGCCCTGCAAACCTTAAAAAGCAACACCATCCCAGGACAATTCTTTTGATCCCCTTTCAGTGCACTTGCATTAAAGCCCGCGTGATGTGGCACGTTGTCTGTGTTACTGTATCATTCAGACATGGGGGCAGAGAGTTAAAGAATTCAGCCTGAGCGCACTGCCGCAAGCTTGGTTTGTCAGAAGTGGGATTCGAACCCACGCCTCCAGTGGAGACTGCGGCCTGAAAGCAGCGCCTTAGACCGCTCGGCCATCCTGACATGCAAGCTTGGCAGGAGCTGTCTCCTGGGAGCCACACCGCAGTACCGTGACATGGAATCTGGTGCTTCACAGCTTGCCCAGCTCCGGCTGTCCAGCTCATTGGCGCTGCAGGCAGCTAATCTGTGCTCGCCTCCTGGGGCTGCGCCTAGTTTCAATAGCCAACACTTGACAGCTGTCATTGCTTACGGCCACACCACCCTGAGGGGGCTATAGAGCAAACAGGAAGTGAGTTGGCAGCAGTAAGGAGAGAAAGGCTCTCCCCATTTTGTTTGTCTACCTTTTTGTTTATTGACCTTGAGTGTTTTTGTTTCTTTGTTTTCTTTTTGTCTTTAAAAACCACCTAACAGCAGCATTTTGCTGACTGAAGGGTGGTTATGTAGTGTGTTTTATTTTTAATCATGGACAGATTCCCCGGCAACGACATGGAGATGGAGGGACTTGCAAGAAAGGATAAAGAAAATGGGCTGGATAATAGACGGAGAGGTAAAGAAAATGGACTTGACAACAGACAAAGAGATAAATAAAATGAAGAGCCCGGCCAACGAAGAGGTGAGAAAGGTAAGGATAAGCAAGAGGTACAAAGAAGAGTATGCACAAAGGAAGCAACAGTAACTGTAGAAGTAGAAAATGTAAAAGATGCAAGAAGATTTGATATAACCAAAGCAGTCACGGAGCTGATTGGAGAAGGAAGAATGCTGGCGGTGAGACCCAAACAAACAAAGGGAGTATGAAGTAACAATGGAGACTGAAGATGACACCGAAATTTTAATAGACAATGGATTGACAATTAAAGGAGTGAAATCTGAAGTACGGAGGTTACAAAACAGAGACTATGTTGTTTCGTTCAAGCATCTGCCTGTTTACCTAGCAAATGAAGAAATTTTAAGCAAGCTAGAGAGATGGGGAGTTTTCCCCATATCTAAAATTAAAAGAAGATTGTATCCTGGCACAAACATAGAAGATGGAACAAGGTTTGTAAAAAACAGATTTCCGGAAGAGATGGTCTCCTTACCATACAGTACCAAAATCGAGACGGCGGAAGCGCCACAGCAATTTAGAGTCATGCACACCAATCAGGTAAAAACCTGTCGACTATGCATGAGCTCAGAAAATGTGATGAAGGAACGCCCAGAATTCAGGTGCTTCAAATGTGACGAAAGGGGACATTTCGCAAGGACCTGTACAGCTGTGTCGGGCCCGGATTGTAAATTGGCCCTAATACCTGCAGGGAGCTTGTCACGCCGAGTTGGCTTTGTCCGCTCGATTGATCAACGCGTACGCCTTGGTTTTTTTTTTTTTGGGTTTCTGTAGTGTAGTGGTCATCACGTTCGCCTAACACGCGAAAGGTCCTCGGTTCGAAACCGAGCAGAAACAGTGCTCTTCTTTTGGCGAGAAAATAATAGCATCCACTGCCGCACAAGCAATGATCGTCGACAGGCACCCAATCAAAAAGGGTTATCAGCTCGATCTGCCTGAAGGTTTCTGTAGTGTAGTGGTTATCACGTTCGCCTCACACGCGAAAGGTCCCCAGTTCGAAACTGGGCGGAAACAACCTCTGGCTTTTATGACAATTGTCAAATCAGGCTTCTGTTGAGTACTGACGTTCACTGAAAACATTCTTTCTGCAGAGCGGTGTGATGGCTAGAAGTTTGAATTCAGCTCAGTGTTTACCGCCACTCGCGGTGTCGCAAACTTGCGTAGAATCTGATTTCTTTTAGCTTTGTAGAGCAAGACAGCTCTATAAAAAAAGACTCTAAATACTTGAAGCAGCACTGGCCTATTGGTTTCCGTAGTGTAGTGTTTATCATGTTTGCATTACACGCTAAAGGTCTCCTGTTCGAAACTGGGCGGAAGCATACAATTAGCGGACACTTTTGTCCAAAGCGACATACAATAGTGGAGGTATTCAACAAGACGAGGCAATGCATACGAAAAAGGGCTATTTATTCCAAGTAATTTGTTTGTGCTCAGAGAATTTAGTGCTGGAGTAGGAGTTTCGTTTTCTTTAGAGAGAGGGATATTCACCGGGGTTCGGGTGTACTCTGAAGAGATGGGTGTTAGCTGTCGTTTGAAGGACACCGGTGTATCCGTAATCCGAGTGGGAATGGGAAGGTGATTCCACCAGCGTAGAACATTGAATGAAAACATTGTGGAAAGTGACTTTCCGTCTCTCTGCGCTGGCACCACAAGACAGTGCTCTCACCCTAACCGGAGGCTCCTGTGGTTATCACGATGGCTTTACAAGCGGAGGGTCTCCTGTTAGCAACTGGGCGGAAACATTCAGATTTGCTTTTACGCACATTCTCAATTGGCTCTCTGCTCACTGGATGATCCACGATACAAGGGCATGGATCTGTCAAATGTCATGACTTGACGTTGTACGAGGATTTGACGAAAAAAATGCCCTGCAAACCTTAAAAAGCAACACCATCCCAGGACAATTCTTTTGATCCCCTTTCAGTGCACTTGCATTAAAGCCCGCGTGATGCGGCACTTTGTCAGTGTTACTGTATCGTTCGGACATGGGGGCAGAGAGTTAAAGCATTCAGCCTGAGCGCACTGCCGCAGGCTCGGTTTGTCAGAAGTGGGATTCGAACCCACGCCTCCAGGGGAGACTGCGACCTGAACGCAGCGCCTTAGACCGCTCGGCCATCCTGACATGCAAGCTTGGCAGGAGCTGTCTCCTGGGAGCCACACCGCAGTACCGTGACATGGAATCTGGTGCTTCACAGCTTGCCCAGCTCCGGCTGTCCAGCTCATTGGCGCTGCAGGCAGCTAATCTGTGCTCGCCTCCTGGGGCTGCGCCTAGTTTCAATAGCCAACACTTGACAGCTGTCATTGCTTACGGCCACACCACCCTGAGGGGGCTATAGAGCAAACAGGAAGTGAGTTGGCAGCAGTAAGGAGAGAAAGGCTCTCCCCATTTTGTTTGTCTACCTTTTTGTTTATTGACCTTGAGTGTTTTTGTTTCTTTGTTTTCTTTTTGTCTTTAAAAACCACCTAACAGCAGCATTTTGCTGACTGAAGGGTGGTTATGTAGTGTGTTTTATTTTTAATCATGGACAGATTCCCCGGCAACGACATGGAGATGGAGGGACTTGCAAGAAAGGATAAAGAAAATGGGCTGGATAATAGACGGAGAGGTAAAGAAAATGGACTTGACAACAGACAAAGAGATAAATAAAATGAAGAGCCCGGCCAACGAAGAGGTGAGAAAGGTAAGGATAAGCAAGAGGTACAAAGAAGAGTATGCACAAAGGAAGCAACAGTAACTGTAGAAGTAGAAAATGTAAAAGATGCAAGAAGATTTGATATAACCAAAGCAGTCACGGAGCTGATTGGAGAAGGAAGAATGCTGGCGGTGAGACCCAAACAAACAAAGGGAGTATGAAGTAACAATGGAGACTGAAGATGACACCGAAATTTTAATAGACAATGGATTGACAATTAAAGGAGTGAAATCTGAAGTACGGAGGTTACAAAACAGAGACTATGTTGTTTCGTTCAAGCATCTGCCTGTTTACCTAGCAAATGAAGAAATTTTAAGCAAGCTAGAGAGATGGGGAGTTTTCCCCATATCTAAAATTAAAAGAAGATTGTATCCTGGCACAAACATAGAAGATGGAACAAGGTTTGTAAAAAACAGATTTCCGGAAGAGATGGTCTCCTTACCATACAGTACCAAAATCGAGACGGCGGAAGCGCCACAGCAATTTAGAGTCATGCACACCAATCAGGTAAAAACCTGTCGACTATGCATGAGCTCAGAAAATGTGATGAAGGAACGCCCAGAATTCAGGTGCTTCAAATGTGACGAAAGGGGACATTTCGCAAGGACCTGTACAGCTGTGTCGGGCCCGGATTGTAAATTGGCCCTAATACCTGCAGGGAGCTTGTCACGCCGAGTTGGCTTTGTCCGCTCGATTGATCAACGCGTACGCCTTGGTTTTTTTTTTTTGGGTTTCTGTAGTGTAGTGGTCATCACGTTCGCCTAACACGCGAAAGGTCCTCGGTTCGAAACCGAGCAGAAACAGTGCTCTTCTTTTGGCGAGAAAATAATAGCATCCACTGCCGCACAAGCAATGATCGTCGACAGGCACCCAATCAAAAAGGGTTATCAGCTCGATCTGCCTGAAGGTTTCTGTAGTGTAGTGGTTATCACGTTCGCCTCACACGCGAAAGGTCCCCAGTTCGAAACTGGGCGGAAACAACCTCTGGCTTTTATGACAATTGTCAAATCAGGCTTCTGTTGAGTACTGACGTTCACTGAAAACATTCTTTCTGCAGAGCGGTGTGATGGCTAGAAGTTTGAATTCAGCTCAGTGTTTACCGCCACTCGCGGTGTCGCAAACTTGCGTAGAATCTGATTTCTTTTAGCTTTGTAGAGCAAGACAGCTCTATAAAAAAAGACTCTAAATACTTGAAGCAGCACTGGCCTATTGGTTTCCGTAGTGTAGTGTTTATCATGTTTGCATTACACGCTAAAGGTCTCCTGTTCGAAACTGGGCGGAAGCATACAATTAGCGGACACTTTTGTCCAAAGCGACATACAATAGTGGAGGTATTCAACAAGACGAGGCAATGCATACGAAAAAGGGCTATTTATTCCAAGTAATTTGTTTGTGCTCAGAGAATTTAGTGCTGGAGTAGGAGTTTCGTTTTCTTTAGAGAGAGGGATATTCACCGGGGTTCGGGTGTACTCTGAAGAGATGGGTGTTAGCTGTCGTTTGAAGGACACCGGTGTATCCGTAATCCGAGTGGGAATGGGAAGGTGATTCCACCAGCGTAGAACATTGAATGAAAACATTGTGGAAAGTGACTTTCCGTCTCTCTGCGCTGGCACCACAAGACAGTGCTCTCACCCTAACCGGAGGCTCCTGTGGTTATCACGATGGCTTTACAAGCGGAGGGTCTCCTGTTAGCAACTGGGCGGAAACATTCAGATTTGCTTTTACGCACATTCTCAATTGGCTCTCTGCTCACTGGATGATCCACGATACAAGGGCATGGATCTGTCAAATGTCATGACTTGACGTTGTACGAGGATTTGACGAAAAAAATGCCCTGCAAACCTTAAAAAGCAACACCATCCCAGGACAATTCTTTTGATCCCCTTTCAGTGCACTTGCATTAAAGCCCGCGTGATGCGGCACTTTGTCAGTGTTACTGTATCGTTCGGACATGGGGGCAGAGAGTTAAAGCATTCAGCCTGAGCGCACTGCCGCAGGCTCGGTTTGTCAGAAGTGGGATTCGAACCCACGCCTCCAGGGGAGACTGCGACCTGAACGCAGCGCCTTAGACCGCTCGGCCATCCTGACATGCAAGCTTGGCAGGAGCTGTCTCCTGGGAGCCACACCGCAGTACCGTGACATGGAATCTGGTGCTTCACAGCTTGCCCAGCTCCGGCTGTCCAGCTCATTGGCGCTGCAGGCAGCTAATCTGTGCTCGCCTCCTGGGGCTGCGCCTAGTTTCAATAGCCAACACTTGACAGCTGTCATTGCTTACGGCCACACCACCCTGAGGGGGCTATAGAGCAAACAGGAAGTGAGTTGGCAGCAGTAAGGAGAGAAAGGCTCTCCCCATTTTGTTTGTCTACCTTTTTGTTTATTGACCTTGAGTGTTTTTGTTTCTTTGTTTTCTTTTTGTCTTTAAAAACCACCTAACAGCAGCATTTTGCTGACTGAAGGGTGGTTATGTAGTGTGTTTTATTTTTAATCATGGACAGATTCCCCGGCAACGACATGGAGATGGAGGGACTTGCAAGAAAGGATAAAGAAAATGGGCTGGATAATAGACGGAGAGGTAAAGAAAATGGACTTGACAACAGACAAAGAGATAAATAAAATGAAGAGCCCGGCCAACGAAGAGGTGAGAAAGGTAAGGATAAGCAAGAGGTACAAAGAAGAGTATGCACAAAGGAAGCAACAGTAACTGTAGAAGTAGAAAATGTAAAAGATGCAAGAAGATTTGATATAACCAAAGCAGTCACGGAGCTGATTGGAGAAGGAAGAATGCTGGCGGTGAGACCCAAACAAACAAAGGGAGTATGAAGTAACAATGGAGACTGAAGATGACACCGAAATTTTAATAGACAATGGATTGACAATTAAAGGAGTGAAATCTGAAGTACGGAGGTTACAAAACAGAGACTATGTTGTTTCGTTCAAGCATCTGCCTGTTTACCTAGCAAATGAAGAAATTTTAAGCAAGCTAGAGAGATGGGGAGTTTTCCCCATATCTAAAATTAAAAGAAGATTGTATCCTGGCACAAACATAGAAGATGGAACAAGGTTTGTAAAAAACAGATTTCCGGAAGAGATGGTCTCCTTACCATACAGTACCAAAATCGAGACGGCGGAAGCGCCACAGCAATTTAGAGTCATGCACACCAATCAGGTAAAAACCTGTCGACTATGCATGAGCTCAGAAAATGTGATGAAGGAACGCCCAGAATTCAGGTGCTTCAAATGTGACGAAAGGGGACATTTCGCAAGGACCTGTACAGCTGTGTCGGGCCCGGATTGTAAATTGGCCCTAATACCTGCAGGGAGCTTGTCACGCCGAGTTGGCTTTGTCCGCTCGATTGATCAACGCGTACGCCTTGGTTTTTTTTTTTTGGGTTTCTGTAGTGTAGTGGTCATCACGTTCGCCTAACACGCGAAAGGTCCTCGGTTCGAAACCGAGCAGAAACAGTGCTCTTCTTTTGGCGAGAAAATAATAGCATCCACTGCCGCACAAGCAATGATCGTCGACAGGCACCCAATCAAAAAGGGTTATCAGCTCGATCTGCCTGAAGGTTTCTGTAGTGTAGTGGTTATCACGTTCGCCTCACACGCGAAAGGTCCCCAGTTCGAAACTGGGCGGAAACAACCTCTGGCTTTTATGACAATTGTCAAATCAGGCTTCTGTTGAGTACTGACGTTCACTGAAAACATTCTTTCTGCAGAGCGGTGTGATGGCTAGAAGTTTGAATTCAGCTCAGTGTTTACCGCCCCTCGCGGTGTCGCAAACTTGCGTAGAATCTGATTTCTTTTAGCTTTGTAGAGCAAGACAGCTCTATAAAAAAAGACTCTAAATACTTGAAGCAGCACTGGCCTATTGGTTTCCGTAGTGTAGTGTTTATCATGTTTGCATTACACGCTAAAGGTCTCCTGTTCGAAACTGGGCGGAAGCATACAATTAGCGGACACTTTTGTCCAAAGCGACATACAATAGTGGAGGTATTCAACAAGACGAGGCAATGCATACGAAAAAGGGCTATTTATTCCAAGTAATTTGTTTGTGCTCAGAGAATTTAGTGCTGGAGTAGGAGTTTCGTTTTCTTTAGAGAGAGGGATATTCACCGGGGTTCGGGTGTACTCTGAAGAGATGGGTGTTAGCTGTCGTTTGAAGGACACCGGTGTATCCGTAATCCGAGTGGGAATGGGAAGGTGATTCCACCAGCGTAGAACATTGAATGAAAACATTGTGGAAAGTGACTTTCCGTCTCTCTGCGCTGGCACCACAAGACAGTGCTCTCACCCTAACCGGAGGCTCCTGTGGTTATCACGATGGCTTTACAAGCGGAGGGTCTCCTGTTAGCAACTGGGCGGAAACATTCAGATTTGCTTTTACGCACATTCTCAATTGGCTCTCTGCTCACTGGATGATCCACGATACAAGGGCATGGATCTGTCAAATGTCATGACTTGACGTTGTACGAGGATTTGACGAAAAAAATGCCCTGCAAACCTTAAAAAGCAACACCATCCCAGGACAATTCTTTTGATCCCCTTTCAGTGCACTTGCATTAAAGCCCGCGTGATGTGGCACGTTGTCAGTGTTACTGTATCATTCAGACATGGGGGCAGAGAGTTAAAGAATTCAGCCTGAGCGCACTGCCGCAGGCTCGGTTTGTCAGAAGTGGGATTCGAACCCACGCCTCCAGGGGAGACTGCGACCTGAACGCAGCGCCTTAGACCGCTCGGCCATCCTGACATGCAAGCTTGGCAGGAGCTGTCTCCTGGGAGCCACACCGCAGTACCCTGACATGGAATCTGGTGCTTCACAGCTTGCCCAGCTCCGGCTGTCCAGCTCATTGGCGCTGCAGGCAGCTAATCTGTGCTCGCCTCCTGGGGCTGCGCCTAGTTTCAATAGCCAACACTTGACAGCTGTCATTGCTTACGGCCACACCACCCTGAGGGGGCTATAGAGCAAACAGGAAGTGAGTTGGCAGCAGTAAGGAGAGAAAGGCTCTCCCCATTTTGTTTGTCTACCTTTTTGTTTATTGACCTTGAGTGTTTTTGTTTGTTTGTTTTCTTTTTGTCTTTAAAAACCACCTAACAGCAGCATTTTGCTGACTGAAGGGTGGTTATGTAGTGTGTTTTATTTTTAATCATGGACAGATTCCCCGGCAACGACATGGAAATGGAGGGACTTGCAAGAAAGGATAAAGAAAATGGGCTGGATAATAGACGGAGAGGGAAAGAAAATGGACTTGACAACAGACAAAGAGATAAATAAAATGAAGAGCCCGGCCAACGAAGAGGTGAGAAAGGTAAGGATAAGCAAGAGGTACAAAGAAGAGTATGCACAAAGGAAGCAACAGTAACTGTAGAAGTAGAAAATGTAAAAGATGCAAGAAGATTTGATATAACCAAAGCAGTCACGGAGCTGATTGGAGAAGGAAGAATGCTGGCGGTGAGACCCAAACAAACAAAGGGAGTATGAAGTAACAATGGAGACTGAAGATGACACTGAAATTTTAATAGACAATGGATTGACAATTAAAGGAGTGAAATCTGAAGTACGGAGGTTACAAAACAGAGACTATGTTGTTTCGTTCAAGCATCTGCCTGTTTACCTAGCAAATGAAGAAATTTTAAGCAAGCTAGAGAGATGGGGAGTTTTCCCCATATCTAAAATTAAAAGAAGATTGTATCCTGGCACAAACATAGAAGATGGAACAAGGTTTGTAAAAAACAGATTTCCGGAAGAGATGGTCTCCTTACCATACAGTACCAAAATCGAGACGGCGGAAGCGCCACAGCACTTTAGAGTCATGCACACCAATCAGGTAAAAACCTGTCGACTATGCATGAGCTCAGAAAATGTGATGAAGGAACGCCCAGAATTCAGGTGCTTCAAATGTGACGAAAGGGGACATTTCGCAAGGACCTGTACAGCTGTGTCGGGCCCGGATTGTAAATTGGCCCTAATACCTGCAGGGAGCTTGTCACGCTGAGTTGGCTTTGTCCGCTCGATTGACCAACGCGTACGCCTTGTTTTATCCTTGTTTTATGGCTCTCTGCTCACTGGATGACCCATGATACTAGGGCGTGGATCTGTCAAATGTCATGACTTGACGTTGTACGAGGATTTGACGAAAAAATTCCCTGCAAACCTTAAACGACAGACGTCTGCAAAAGATTGCAGTTCTTGAAACAAAGTTACCTCTGATCCGAGCAGAAGCGTTCGCTTACTCAATGGCAGAAAAAATGATGACCTTTCACACGGTCTACATTCGTTCTGTCAGTAACAGCGGCCGGCCGGCAAATAAAATTCTGACATTCCACAGGGCACACTCGCTTGGCGGACAAAAGCCACCGGGGGCTCTCTTTGCGTGTTCCTTCACCTGGTCAAACCGCTTTGAGGGGGGACCTTTTCGGCGTCAGAACAGACTCTTCTAGCGACGGGTGGGCAGGCCTTCCACAGGCGCGCGCGGCTCTACTGAAGCAAAAGAGGCTTGGCAAAGGACGAGGAAGAAAGGGAAGCGCCGCTCCAGCCGGGTCCGACGCTACTGTCTGAACTCTGTCTTGAACCACTGTACTCAGGGGAGAGTGCGAGCGCAGTCCCCCACTACCATAAATTATGACGTCGAGATTCCAACATTTGGGGAATTCGCAGGGGTCAGCGTGGCCGGAGTGCAATGGCCAAGCCTCACCCTGGGTGAACCACCTTCTTGATCATGGTATCTCCCCTGCCAGGTAGGTATGAGTTGCCGGGTGGCGCAAATGGCAGCCGCCGTTTTCTATCGGCCGTGCTCCAGGGCGGTGATGCCCAGCAACCGAGCATGGGGAATGGGCCAGCAACCCCTGTCCCCTGACGGCGCTGTACTTGCAGCAGACGTGCCTGTGCCTGCAAACCACTCGCTAGTAACTGTGGCAACGCATGAAGAGTTTGAGCTTCCTCCAGATGCTTGCTTTGTGTTTTGTCATCAGTTGGGGCTGCCAACACATGGATTCCACTGGACGCACTCGATCTGGGGATAACAGACCCTCTATGGGGGGAGGGGAGGGGATCCTCCTGTTCTTTCTTTCTTTTCCTCCATCTGTTTTCTTTCTCCACAGATGTCGTTTTTCTCTGCTTAGTTTCTGATTTGGTCTATTTGGACATGTAGACCTCCTGCTTTGCTGCGGTTCGGACCGCCTTTGCCTAGAGCTCCGTGCTTTGCACTCTTGCCTTGTATATTTTGTGTCCTGTTATCTTACGTCAGCCTATCAGCACAGTGCTCAAACGACATAGCTTGAAGAACACGACGGGATCTACAAACGTTCCGCAAAAGAACTTCACTGACGAAAGCGGAAGCGCTAACGAAACAACCTCTCGCTGCAAGTACCTTACATTCCTGGGACGGGAAACCACCGACGGCTGGCTGCGAAATTGCCTCTGGTTCAGATTGGTTTAGAACCGTCCCTCTGCCTAAAACGCCACAGACGTCTGCAAAAGATTGCAGTTCTTGAAACAAAGTTACCTCTGATCCGAGCAGAAGCGTTCGCTTACTTAATGGCAGATAAAATGATGACCTTTCACACGGTCTGCATTCGTTCCATCAGTAACAGCGGCAGGCCGGCAAATAAAGTCCTGACATTCCACAGGGAACACTCGCTTGGTGGACAAAAGCCACCGGGGGCTCTCTTTGCGTGTTCCTTCACCTGGTCAAACCGCTTTGAGGGGGGACCTTTTGAGTAGTTTTCGGCGTCAGAACAGACTCTTCCAGCGACGGGTGGGCAGGCCTTCCACAGGCGCGCGCAGCTCTACTGGAGCAAAAGAGGCTTGGCAAAGGACGAGGAAGAGAGGGAAGCGCCGCTCCAGCCGGGCCCGACGCTACCGCCTGAACTCTGTCTTGAACCACTGTGCTCAGGGGAGAGCGCGAACGCAGCAGGGAACCCAGGGAACGTGCAATGGTAACTGAAGACTGTAGACTCTCGTCCAACGAGAAGCCGCGATTGTCTACAGTTTGCTTAGACCCTGGGCTAATCGGAGGGATGCATTGTCTAAAGTTTAAAATCAGGGCCAATCAGCGCTGAGGATTTTCCAAAGTTTCTCTTGCTCTGAATGCTCAATTTATCGGGTCAGAAAGTTCATCTGCTGTCGAGATTAATTCGTATGTTAAAGTGATTTTGTGGGGAAAGTTATTTTTATACTGTTATATTGATGCACAGTATGTTTTGTTCACGACATGTTTGAAATATCTCACTTTTTGAGCAGTATTCGTGAGGCTGCGCCTTCAGAAAGTACACCTGTCGTAGAGATTTCGTGTGGTAAGTTATTTTTATACTGTTATATTGATGCACAGTATGTTCTGGTTACATCACGTTCAAAGTTTTTCACTCTTTGTGCAGCATTTTGTCTTTGTTCGTGAGGCTGCGCTGTCAGCAAGTACACCTGTCATAGTGATTTAGAGCGGTAGGTTATTTTTATCCTGTTCTGATAAACAGTATGTTTTGCTCACATCACATTTAAAATATTTCACTGTGTGTGCAGTATTTTGTCTGTGTGCCTGACGCTGCGCTGTCAGACGTTCATCCATTACAGAGATTTTGTGCGGTAAGTTATTTTTATTGTTACATTAATGCTAAGGTCACATCATGTTTGAAATATCTCATTCTTTGTGCAGTGTTTGGTCTGTGCTGGTGACGCTGTGTCGTCAGAAAGTTCACCTGTCCTAGAGATTTCGTGTTGTAGGTTATTTTTATACTGTGATATTACTTATATGTATATATGGCTGCACAAAACCTGAAAAAGTTTAGCTTATGTATTATTTTCAACGCTCGTGTCGGTTTGATAGCTCCATTCACATAGTAAACAGTTGTTTCATTAAAATATAGCAACCATCATGCTAATAAATAAATATCCCTTCATATACAGCAATATATGTGACCATGACAATTATTATCATTATTTGTTACTATGAGAAGTAAAGAACATTTTAATATCTTAGCTGGGACAAAACATATGATCCAAAATTTGAGCAAATGAGCAAAATTTGAGCATATGAGCAAAATTTACTCAGCAGCAGAGTAAAGTTAATGAGCCGATGATGAGTTTAATTAAGTGATGATTGAGGACTGATGATGAACACCTGCTGTTAATATGCAGAAACAGAAGAGAAGCAGCAGCAGCTACGCTCATTGCTTACCTGATTGACTTTATTTCTGTCAGATGTTCAAAAAATCCATATGAGACTGTGGCGAGGGGGCGTGGCCGAGAGCCGTGGGAACGGAGTAAGGCCACCGCGTAAGTGGATACACCTGCGGTGCGCACCTGCCTCGGATCCCACGGAAGGAGCTCTGGACCATAAAAGGAGGAACTATGGCAGAGGAAGCCGAGAGAGGACCGGGCCCGGACATATTTTACTTTTGCTTTCAGTTTGACGGCAGTCTTCGTGAGGAGCTGCCGTCCGTCCGTTTTGGTTTAGACACGGAGACTGCCGTCCCTGTTATTAATAAATATTTTAAAACTGCGTTGGTTCTCCGCCTCCTTCTTTCTGGCGGCCAAAGGGCCATGAACTTTATTACAGTGGTGCCGAAGCCCGGGAGAAGGAGGGACGCGTTGTCCAGATGCCCTTGCCGCTGAGAGAGGGGCGAGTGTTTGGGAGTTAACCAGAGTGGGGGAGAAACCTGTTCGTCTGCCCAGAGTGCCGGGGCGGCCTGAGGCTGGCGAGGAAAGGATCTGCCTGCTGCCGTCTCCCAGCATGGGGAGGAGCAGGAGACGCAGGGCTCACCACCGAAGGGAAAGTGCTGAAGGGAGCCATCCCACAGAACCCGGGGGAGTTGCCGCGATCCACCATGATGCCAGAGCCTGCATCCATCCACGGAAGCGGAGCAGGAGACCAGAGATGCCGCCAGCCAGCCAGGAGAACCGCCGCCGGACGCCAGAAGACAGACGGGTGGATAGATTCCTCCACAGGGCTCCCAGCACGTCATCGCATCTCTCAGCTGGTGGAGGACCGAGTGGCAGCGTGTCTGGAGAACCGAACCCCAATTTTTTTTTTTTCATTTTCCTCTCTCCCCTTTCCTGGTGTACTCTGTCTTTCCTTTTTTTTCATCTCCTGTTCTCTCGGCCCATCTCATATAGGTCTCGCAGGGGCTGTGGCGCCAACCCCCCCATTGTCTCCGTGAGGAGCTGCCGTCCCTGTTATTAATAAATATTTTTAAACTACGTCGGTTCTCCGCCTCCTTCTTCCAGGCGGCCAAAGGGTCGTGAACTTTATTACAGAGACTTATAGTGAAGTCCAGTGTTGTAATGAGAAACTAAATCATTTGGTGATGAAAGGTTAGTAATTTCAGGAAGAGAGTTAATACTAGCAAAAAAAGGATTTTAAATTAATATGTTTTATGTTACGGAAGGAAATAGTACGGAGAGATTTGGTGGAAGAAAGAGAGAGTGCAAAATTAAATCAGAGGAGAAAATTATCCGTTATAGGGAGTTCCTCAGCAGAGAGGTCAATGGGTGAAACACCAGAGCAGCAGATGAGGTTGAGGGTGTGTCCTTTAGAGTGTGTGGGAACATTGACATGCTGTTGAAGTCCAAAGCTCTCAAGACAGGATATAAAATCTCTTGTAAGGGAGTTATTAAAATTATCCACATGAATATTAAAATCTCCTAAAACCATAATATTAGGTGAGAGGGTGGTAATATGTGTTAAAAAGCAGCAAAGTCATTTAGAAATTCATTATTTAGTTTGGGTGGACGATAAATTATGGCAACATTTGTAGGTGTGGATCCAGAAAGTTTTGAAATCATAGATTCGAATGAAAGAATAATGTGAAAATGTTTTTAAAGGAAAATGAGAAAGATTTTCAAGAATGTGTTCTCAAAAATTTCTACATTTGTTTCAGAAACAAAGTGCATAAAAGACCAGTTTCAGAACAATTTTGGAAAAAAATATTTGTGGAAATAGACGAAGAGGGAATCTGGAAGAATTTAAAATGGAAATATTTAGACGCAAAAATTGAAACGTTGGATTATTTCATCAGACATAATGTTATTTTCACTGAAACAAAACTGGCACAAATTGGAAGCAGTGAGAATGCATTATGCAAAATATGTGGACTGGAAAATGAAGGTATTATGCATTTGTTTTTAAAATGTGTTGAATTTAATACATTTATGGCAAAGTTAAAAGAAAGTATTAAACAAATGATGAAAAGTAAAACTGATTGAGGAGGAGACAGAATGGTATAAAATATTTTTATTTGGTTTTAATTAGGGATGCACCGATATGGATTTTTTGGCCGATACCGATAACTGATAATTCTTCAGACTTGGAGGCCGATAGCCGATATGTATAGGCCGATAATAATAAATATTTTAAATTGTTATATTTTTATACAGCAAACTTCATAAAAGATTGAACTGCTCTTATGAACTGAATAGTCTATACTTGAAGCAAAAAAGATATGATTTCGAAATTGCAAGGTGTCAACATCGGATCGATAACGATAATCTTAAAAATAGCATTTATCGGACAATAACGATATGGGCGCCGATATATCGTGCATCCCTAGTTTTAATGGAAGTAAAACAAGAATTGCCAATTTGTTTCTATCAGTTGCAAGGACTGTAATTTGAGAAAGGAGAAACATTGTTAAAAATAAACATGCTAAAATGGAGTTATGGACAATGTATAAAAGAAACTGGAAAACTATATTAAAACTGTGGAACAATATTTTAGAATGGAAGAAAAAGAGACTGAATTTTACAAAACGTTTATGTTGAATACTCCTTATATTACGTACTCACTAGATGGTTTGAAAATAGATTTGCCAGAATGATTATGCTTGTTGTTTTCCTGTTTTGAAACCAACATAATGTCATAAGGAATGTTTGTAAATGATATTTTTATATGCTTCTGAACTGATGTTTTGAAAAAAAAAAAAACATATACTTGGATCGATACAGAGAATATTAGCATGGCCCCTGCGAAAGGATGACACGCAAATCCGTGAAGCGCTCCATATTGCTGTTTTAGTGCGTGGATAAAAGTACAGAAATGAAAAAAGACAAAAGGCTTTTCACGATTCCAAATGGTGCATGAGGATGGGTTTAGCAAATCGTGGGAGGTGCTGCTGGGTCAACTGGAAAGTCTACATGCATGGTGAAAACGAATGTGGGATGCTTTGATCGTTTGTATTGTTGTGCAACCAATGCACTTCCAAAGCCCTTGCTTTACTGGGACTTTGCCATAGGCCATCCTGACACTCTAATTTCCCCCTGTCCATAAACTTGGTGACCTACTGCATCAATCAGTGTGCCTAGCACTGACAGGGCCAAAGCTCTGTAGTGCACGGCATACAAGTGGGAACATGGCTCTCCAGGTCCCACCACCTTGGAGGAACATTGCTGGGACTCGAGGCGTACATATGCCCTGAGCCTGACCACTGGTCTGTGCTCGCTACGGTGGCACATATACTAAAATTGGATCGATACAGAGAAGATTAGCATGGCCCCTGCGAAAAGGAACCTGATGGATCTTCTCTGTCCCCACCCTGTAGCCCCCAGCAGTCCTCTCGACGTCACATGGCCTTAGACTGCAGGGTAGTGACCCCTGAACCCCATTGGGGTCACCTGTGGCTTTGAAGGGTGCTCATGCTTGTTGAAATTAAACAAATTACCCAATATGGTAAAAAATCAAAAGGCGGGAACTGGCATAATTAGCCATGTGCTTTCTGGGGTATGACAGGTGCATATTAATTAGCCATGTGCTGTAGACTGCTCTTATCGTATATCATTTATTACATAATTTGAAAAAGAAAATCCATTTTAAATGAATTGAGTAACATATAATAATAAGTATTATATTTTAATAAATGTATTACATTATATTCAAATATAATTGTATGTTTATTTGCAACATAAATGAATATAGCTTATTCGAATTGCATGTCAGTTAGATAAAATGTTTTTATAATCAGGACTTATATTTTACATCTTTTAAGTAATAAAATATTTTAATAGTTCAATAATAAAACATACTGAAATATTGACTTTTAAATGTTTTAGAATTATCAATTACATTGACCCTAATGTTCAGGTAACTTATTTATTAATATTGAATAGCACATAATAAAATATTTAAAGAACTAATTAAACTGAATATTGTACCTAAAAATATTAGGCTATAGGATATAAGAAATATTATATTAAAATACAATAAAATTTAAATTTCAGGCATTGATATTTAAATAAGTTTGTCAATTTTTTAAAGTTTTATAACTTATTTAAAAATACAATTAAATATATTTTAAAATATTTCATTTACATCAATGTTTACAGTTATATTTACATATACACATAATTTTAGGTGTTACTGCATTTACATTGAACATTTACTTAAGTTTAATTTACAATATAATTTTATACCATTTTTATTTTAACTGTTAGCTAAACTACAGTTTATAACTTGCTTATGAATAATAAACAGAACCCTAATATTACAATCCTTTAAATTACACAATGATAACATTAAAAGCAACCACATGAATATGTATGCAGTGTATTTTTGGAAGTTTAATTTTATCCTTCAACTCTTGTTTGCAATAAATGAATAGAAAAAAATTATGAAAAGTGTAATATAAATATTGTGTAAAGTTATTCGAGTCACAACAGATAACCCACTCTTGGGACACTGTAGCTACTGAACAAATATCTTTAAAAAAAAAAAGCTGAAATGTACACAGAGATTAGAAATAAAATGTTTATTTACACAAAATATATAACCATTTATACTTTTAACATATTAGGGCAGTACAATATAGCGTAAAATGATTTTATTATCACGACAGTTTATGCAATATTTAAAAAAAAAAAATCACAAACATATGATAAATTATTATTTTTTAAACTACCTTGCCAGTAGTTGGTCGGCTATTTGTTAGAGCAGCTCAAAGCTTAACCCAGAGCTGTAAATAAACACTAATAGCAGAAGTTAACAAGAAAAAAGAAAATGACAACAGCCAATCAGAGTCAGAATATCTTGCTTATTTGTTTAAAAAAAAAATGATGTTTGCACCTTTACAGTGTTTTTAGACTTAGACTTAATTTTTAGAATTAGTTATTTGCATCTGAACAATATCTTTTAACTGTTTAATATTATTAAGTAAATGATTTAATAACACAGATAAAAAATGCATTTTTGTAGGGAAATGTTATCGTAGAAATAATAGCATTTTCTATGCTATCATAAATGTTATTTTAAAAATAATAGCATTTTCTATGCTATCATAAATGTTATTTTAGAAATAATAGCATTTTCTATGCTATCATAAAGCCCTACAACTTGTACATGTATATTTCTATTTGTTTTATACAAAATAAACATTTATCTTGCTTAGTTGTTTTAAAGACTAAATGTTTGCACCTTGACAGTGTTATTAGACTTATAATTTTTAGAATTAGAGTTAATTGCATCTGAACAATATCTTAACCACTTAATATTATTAAGTAAATGATTTAATAACACAGAAAAAAAATGCATTTTTCTAGGGAAATGTTATTTTAGAAATAATCGCGTTTTTCTATGCTATCATAAAGCCCTAAAACATATACATGTATATATCTATTTTTTTGTCAAACAAAATAAACATTTACAACAAAGCTTGTCGTCTTTATAGTCTGTTTGTCTCCTTTTTTAACTTCCTCTATCCACTGCACCACTTTATAAATTGCGCTTCCTGGAGGTCCCGCCCAGCGGCCAATCGGAGCGCACGTTCAGTGGAACTTTCTCAAAGAGCCAACGGCACGCTACATGACATGACCAAATTCGGAAGCACGCTTTGTGGAACTTTGCGTCGACCAATCCCGAGCCAGACGTCGGGCCAATCAGGAAGAAGGGAAAGTGGAACTGTGGAACGGGAAGGGAACCGAAGATTCTCCCGCAAGAGGCGCAAGGATGACACGCAAATACGTGAAGCGCTCCATATTGCTGTTTTAGTGCGTGGGTAAAAGTACAGAAATGAAAAAAAGACAAAAGGCTTTTCACGATTCCAAATGGTGCATGAGGATGGGTTTAGCAAATCGTGGGAGGTGTTGCTGGGTCAACTGGAAAGTCTACATGCATGGTGAAAACGAATGTGGGATGCTTTGATCGTTTGTTTTGTTGTGCAACCAATGCACTTCCAAAGCCTTTGCTTTAGTGGGACTTTGCCATAGGCTATCCTGACACTCTAATTTCCCCCCGTCCATAAACTTGGTGACCTACTGCATCAATCAGTGTGCCTAGCACTGACAGGGCCAAAGCTCTGTAGTGCACGGCATACAAGTGGGAACATGGCTCTCCGGTTCCCACCACCCTGGAGGAACATTGCTGGGACTCGAGGCGTACATATGCCCTGAGCCTGACTGCTGATCTGTGCTCGCTACGGTGGCACATATACTAAAATTGGATCGATACAGAGAAGATTAGCATGGCCCCTGCGAAAGGATGACACGCAAATCCGTGAAGTGCTCCATATTGCTGTTTTAGTGCGTGGGTAAAAGTACAGAAATGCAAAAAGACAAAAGGCTTTTCACGATTCCAAATGGTGCATGAGGATGGGTTTAGCAAATCGTGGGAGGTGCTGCTGGGTCAACTGGAAAGTCTACATGCATGGTGAAAACGAATGTGGGATGCTCTGATCGTTTGTTTTGTTGTGCTAATGCACTTCCAAAGCCCTTGCTTTAGTGGGACTTTGCCATAGGCTATCCTGACACTCTAATTTCCCCCTGTCCATAAACTTGGTGACCTACTGCATCAATCAGTGTGCCTAGCACTGACAGGGCCAAAGCTCTGTAGTGCACGGTATATAAGTGGGAACATGGCTCTTCGGCTCCCACCACCTTGAAGGAACATTGCTGGGACTCGAGGCGTACATATGCCCTGAGCCTGACCACTGATCTGTGCTCGCTACGGTGGCACATATACTAAAATTGGATCGATACAGAGAAGATTAGCATGGCCCCTGCAAAAGGATGACACGCAAATCCGTGAAGCGCTCCATATTGCTGTTTTAATGCGTGGGTAAAAGTACAGAAATGAAAAAGACAAAAGGCTTTTCACGATTCCAAATGGAGCATGAGGATGGTTTTAGCAAATCGTGGGAGGTGCTGCTGGGTCAACTGGAAAGTCTACATGCATGGTGAAAACGAATGTGGGATGCTTTGATCGTTTGCTTTGTTGTGCAACCAATGCACTTCCAAAGCCCTTGCTTTACTGGGACTTTGCCATAGGCTATCCTGACACTCTAATTTCCCCCTGTCCATAAACTTGGTGACCTACTGCATCAATCAGTGTGCCTAGCACTGACAAGACCAAAGCTCTGTAGTGCACGGCATACAAGTGGGAACATGGCTCTCCAGGTCCCACCACCTTGGAGGAACATTGCTGGGACTCGAGGCGTAGATATGCCCTGAGCCTGACTGCTGATTTGTGCTTCCTACGGTGGCACATATACTAAAATTGGATCGATACAGAGAAGATTAGCATGGCCCCTGCGAAAGGATGACACGCAAATCCGTGAAGCGCTCCATATTGCTTTTTTAGTGCGTGGGTAAAAGTACAGAAATGCAAAAAGACAAAAGGCTTTTCACGATTCCAAATGGTGCATGAGGATGGGTTTAGCAAATCGTGGGAGGTGCTGCTGGGTCAACTGGAAAGTCTACATGCATGGTGAAAATGAATGTGGGATGCTTCGATCGTTTGTTTTGTTGTGCTAATGCACTTCCAAAGCCCTTGCTTTAGTGGGACTTTGCCATAGGCTATCCTGACACTCTAATTTCCCCCTGTCCATAAACTTGGTGACCTACTGCATCAATCAGTGTGCGTAGCACTGACAGGGCCAAAGCTCTGTAGTGCACGGCATACAAGTGGGAACATGGCTCTTCGGGTCCCACCACCTTGAAGGAACATTGCTGGGACTCGAGGCGTACATATGCCCTGAGCCTGACCACTAGTCTGTGCTCGCTACGGTGGCACATATACTAAAATTGGATCGATACAGAGAAGATTAGCATGGCCCCTGCGAAAGGATGACACGCAAATCCGTGAAGCGCTCCATATTGCTGTTTTAGTGCGTGGGTAAAAGTACAGAAATGAAAAAAGACAAAAGGCTTTTCACGATTCCAAATGGTGCATGAGGATGGGTTTAGCAAATCGTGGGAGGTGCTGCTGGGTCAACTGGAAAGTCTACATGCATGGTGAAAACGAATGTGGGATGCTTTGATCGTTTGCTTTGTTGTGCAACCAATGCACTTCCAAAGCCCTTGCTTTACTGGGACTTTGCCATAGGCTATCCTGACACTCTAATTTCCCCCTGTCCATAAACTTGGTGACCTACTGCATCAATCAGTGTGCCTAGCACTGACAGGGCCAAAGCTCTGTAGTGCACGGCATACAAGTGGGAACATGGCTCTCCAGGTCCCACCACCTTGGAGGAACATTGCTGGGACTCGAGGCGTACATATGCCCTGAGCCTGACTGCTGATCTGTGCTCGCTACGGTGGCACATATACTAAAATTGGATCGATACAGAGAAGATTAGCATGGCCCCTGCGAAAGGATGACACGCAAATCCGTGAAGCGCTCCATATTGCTTTTTTAGTGTGTGGGTAAAAGTATAGAAATGAAAAAAGACAAAAGGCTTTTCACGATTCCAAATGGTGCTTGAGGATGGGTTTAGCAAATCGTGGGAGGTGCTGCTGGGTCAACTGGAAAGTCTACATGCATGGTGAAAACGAATGTGGGATGCTTTGATCATTTGTTTTGTTGTGCTAATGCACTTCCAAAGCCCTTGCTTTAGTGGGATTGCCATAGGCTATCGTGACACTCTAATTTCCCCCCGTCCATAAACTTGGTGACCTACTGCATCAATCAGTGTGCCTAACACTGACAGGGCCAAAGCTCTGTAGTGCACGGTATATAAGTGGGAACATGGCTCTTCGGGTCCCACCACCTTGAAGGAACATTGCTGGGACTCGAGGCGTACATATGCCCTGAGCCTGACCACTGGTCTGTGCTCGCTACGGTGGCACATATACTAAAATTGGATCGATACAGAGAAGATTAGCATGGCCCCTGCGAAAGGATGACATGCAAATCCGTGAAGCGCTCCATATTGCTGTTTTAGTGCGTGGGTAAAAGTACAGAAATGAAAAAGACAAAAGGCTTTTCACGATTCCAAATGGTGCATGAGGATGGATTTAGCAAATCGTGGGAGGTGCTGCTGGGTCAACTGGAAAGTCTACATGCATGGTGAAAACGAATGTGGGATGCTTTGATCGTTTGCTTTGTTGTGCAACCAATGCACTTCCAAAGCCCTTGCTTTACTGGGACTTTGCCATAGGCTATCCTAACACTCTAATTTCCCCCTGTCCATAAACTTGGTGACCTACTGCATCAATCAGTGTGCCTAGCACTGACAGGGCCAAAGCTCTGTAGTGCACGGCATACAAGTGGGAACATGGCTCTCCAGGTCCCCCCACCTTGGAGGAACATTGCTGGGACTCGAGGCGTACATATGCCCTGAGCCTGACTGCTGATCTGTGCTCGCTACGGTGGCACATATACTAAAATTGGATCGATACAGAGAAGATTAGCATGGCCCCTGCGAAAGGATGACACGCAAATCCGTGAAGCGCTCCATATTGCTTTTTTAGTGCGTGGGTAAAAGTATAGAAATGAAAAAAGACAAAAGGCTTTTCACGTTTCCAAATGGTGCATGAGGATGGGTTTAGCAAATCGTGGGAGGTGCTGCTGGGTCAACTGGAAAGTCTACATGCATGGTGAAAACGAATGTGGGATGCTTTGATCATTTGTTTTGTTGTGCTAATGCACTTCCAAAGCCCTTGCTTTAGTGGGATTGCCATAGGCTATCGTGACACTCTAATTTCCCCCCGTCCATAAACTTGGTGACCTACTGCATCAATCAGTGTGCCTAACACTGACAGGGCCAAAGCTCTGTAGTGCACGGTATATAAGTGGGAACATGGCTCTTCGGGTCCCACCACCTTGAAGGAACATTGCTGGGACTCGAGGCGTACATATGCCCTGAGCCTGACCACTGGTCTGTGCTCGCTACGGTGGCACATATACTAAAATTGGATCGATACAGAGAAGATTAGCATGGCCCCTGCGAAAGGATGACACGCAAATCCGTGAAGCGCTCCATATTGCTGTTTTAGTGCGTGGGTAAAAGTACAGAAATGAAAAAGACAAAAGGCTTTTCACGATTCCAAATGGTGCATGAGGATGGATTTAGCAAATCGTGGGAGGTGCTGCTGGGTCAACTGGAAAGTCTACATGCATGGGGAAAACGAATGTGGGATGCTTTGATCGTTTGCTTTGTTGTGCAACCAATGCACTTCCAAAGCCCTTGCTTTACTGGGACTTTGCCATAGGCTATCCTGACACTCTAATTTCCCCCTGTCCATAAACTTGGTGACCTACTGCATCAATCAGTGTGCCTAGCACTGACAGGGCCAAAGCTCTGTAGTGCACGGCATACAAGTGGGAACATGGCTCTCCAGGTCCCCCCACCTTGGAGGAACATTGCTGGGACTCGAGGCGTACATATGCCGTGAGCCTGACTGCTGATCTGTGCTCGCTACGGTGGCACATATACTAAAATTGGATCGATACAGAGAAGATTAGCATGGCCCCTGCGAAAGGATGACACGCAAATCCGTGAAGCGCTCCATATTGCTTTTTTAGTGCGTGGGTAAAAGTATAGAAATGAAAAAAGACAAAAGGCTTTTCACGTTTCCAAATGGTGCATGAGGATGGGTTTAGCAAATCGTGGGAGGTGCTGCTGGGTCAACTGGAAAGTCTACATGCATGGTGAAAACGAATGTGGGATGCTTTGATCGTTTGCTTTGTTGTGCAACCAATGCACTTCCAAAGCCCTTGCTTTACTGGGACTTTGCCATAGGCTATCCTGACACTCTAATTTCCCCCTGTCCATAAACTTGGTGACCTACTGCATCAATCAGTGTGCCTAGCACTGACAGGGCCAAAGCTCTGTAGTGCACGGCATACAAGTGGGAACATGGCTCTCCAGGTCCCACCACCTTGGAGGAACATTGCTGGGACTCGAGGCGTACATATGCCCTGAGCCTGTCCACTCGTCCGTGCTCGCTACGGTGGCACATATACTAAAATTGGATCGATACAGAGAAGATTAGCATGGCCCCTGCGAAAGGATGACACGCAAATCCGTGAAGCGCTCCATATTGCTTTTTTAGTGCGTGGGTAAAAGTACAGAAATGCAAAAAGACAAAAGGCTTTTCACGATTCCAAATGGTGCATGAGGATGGGTTTAGCAAATCGTGGGAGGTGCTGCTGGGTCAACTGGAAAGTCTACATGCATGGTGAAAACGAATGTGGGATGCTTCGATCGTTTGTTTTGTTGTGCTAATGCACTTCCAAAGCCCTTGCTTTAGTGGGACTTTGCCATAGGCTATCCTGACACTCTAATTTCCCCCTGTCCATAAACTTGGTGACCTACTGCATCAATCAGTGTGCGTAGCACTGACAGGGCCAAAGCTCTGTAGTGCACGGCATACAAGTGGGAACATGGCTCTTCGGGTCCCACCACCTTGAAGGAACATTGCTGGGACTCGAGGCGTACATATGCCCTGAGCCTGACCACTAGTCTGTGCTCGCTACGGTGGCACATATACTAAAATTGGATCGATACAGAGAAGATTAGCATGGCCCCTGCGAAAGGATGACACGCAAATCCGTGAAGCGCTCCATATTGCTGTTTTAGTGCGTGGGTAAAAGTACAGAAATGAAAAAAGACAAAAGGCTTTTCACGATTCCAAATGGTGCATGAGGATGGGTTTAGCAAATCGTGGGAGGTGCTGCTGGGTCAACTGGAAAGTCTACATGCATGGTGAAAACGAATGTGGGATGCTTTGATCGTTTGTATTGTTGTGCAACCAATGCACTTCCAAAGCCCTTGCTTTACTGGGACTTTGCCATAGGCCATCCTGACACTCTAATTTCCCCCTGTCCATAAACTTGGTGACCTACTGCATCAATCAGTGTGCCTAGCACTGACAGGGCCAAAGCTCTGTAGTGCACGGCATACAAGTGGGAACATGGCTCTCCAGGTCCCACCACCTTGGAGGAACATTGCTGGGACTCGAGGCGTACATATGCCCTGAGCCTGACCACTGGTCTGTGCTCGCTACGGTGGCACATATACTAAAATTGGATCGATACAGAGAAGATTAGCATGGCCCCTGCGAAAGGATGACACGCAAATCCGTGAAGCGCTCCATATTGCTGTTTTAATGCGTGGGTAAAAGTACAGAAATGAAAAAGACAAAAGGCTTTTCACGATTCCAAATGGTGCATGAGGATGGGTTTAGCAAATCGTGGGAGGTGCTGCTGGGTCAACTGGAAAGTCTACATGCATGGTGAAAACGAATGTGGGATGCTTTGATCGTTTGCTTTGTTGTGCAACCAATGCACTTCCAAAGCCCTTGCTTTACTGGGACTTTGCCATAGGCTATCCTGACACTCTAATTTCCCCCTGTCCATAAACTTGGTGACCTACTGCATCAATCAGTGTGCCTAGCACTGACAGGGCCAAAGCTCTGTAGTGCACGGCATACAAGTGGGAACATGGCTCTCCAGGTCCCCCCACCTTGGAGGAACATTGCTGGGACTCGAGGCGTACATATGCCCTGAGCCTGACTGCTGATCTGTGCTCGCTACGGTGGCACATATACTAAAATTGGATCGATACAGAGAAGATTAGCATGGCCCCTGCGAAAGGATGACACGCAAATCCGTGAAGCGCTCCATATTGCTTTTTTAGTGCGTGGGTAAAAGTATAGATATGAAAAAAGACAAAAGGCTTTTCACGTTTCCAAATGGTGCATGAGGATGGGTTTAGCAAATCGTGGGAGGTGCTGCTGGGTCAACTGGAAAGTCTACATGCATGGTGAAAACGAATGTGGGATGCTTTGATCATTTGTTTTGTTGTGCTAATGCACTTCCAAAGCCCTTGCTTTAGTGGGATTGCCATAGGCTATCGTGACACTCTAATTTCCCCCCGTCCATAAACTTGGTGACCTACTGCATCAATCAGTGTGCCTAACACTGACAGGGCCAAAGCTCTGTAGTGCACGGTATATAAGTGGGAACATGGCTCTTCGGGTCCCACCACCTTGAAGGAACATTGCTGGGACTCGAGGCGTACATATGCCCTGAGCCTGACCACTGGTCTGTGCTCGCTACGGTGGCACATATACTAAAATTGGATCGATACAGAGAAGATTAGCATGGCCCCTGCGAAAGGATGACACGCAAATCCGTGAAGCGCTCCATATTGCTGTTTTAGTGCGTGGGTAAAAGTACAGAAATGAAAAAGACAAAAGGCTTTTCACGATTCCAAATGGTGCATGAGGATGGATTTAGCAAATCGTGGGAGGTGCTGCTGGGTCAACTGGAAAGTCTACATGCATGGTGAAAACGAATGTGGGATGCTTTGATCGTTTGCTTTGTTGTGCAACCAATGCACTTCCAAAGCCCTTGCTTTACTGGGACTTTGCCATAGGCTATCCTGACACTCTAATTTCCTCCTGTCCATAAACTTGGTGACCTACTGCATCAATCAGTGTGCCTAGCACTGACAGGGCCAAAGCTCTGTAGTGCACGGCATACAAGTGGGAACATGGCTCTCCAGGTCCCCCCACCTTGGAGGAACATTGCTGGGACTCGAGGCGTACATATGCCGTGAGCCTGACCGCTGATCTGTGCTCGCTACGGTGGCACATATACTAAAATTGGATCGATACAGAGAAGATTAGCATGGCCCCTGCGAAAGGATGACACGCAAATCCGTGAAGCGCTCCATATTGCTTTTTTAGTGCGTGGGTAAAAGTATAGAAATGAAAAAAGACAAAAGGCTTTTCACGTTTCCAAATGGTGCATGAGGATGGGTTTAGCAAATCGTGGGAGGTGCTGCTGGGTCAACTGGAAAGTCTACATGCATGGTGAAAACGAATGTGGGATGCTTTGATCGTTTGCTTTGTTGTGCAACCAATGCACTTCCAAAGCCCTTGCTTTACTGGGACTTTGCCATAGGCTATCCTGACACTCTAATTTCCCCCTGTCCATAAACTTGGTGACCTACTGCATCAATCAGTGTGCCTAGCACTGACAGGGCCAAAGCTCTGTAGTGCACGGCATACAAGTGGGAACATGGCTCTCCAGGTCCCACCACCTTGGAGGAACATTGCTGGGACTCGAGGCGTACATATGCCCTGAGCCTGACTGCTGATCTGTGCTCGCTACGGTGGCACATATACTAAAATTGGATCGATACAGAGAAGATTAGCATGGCCCCTGCGAAAGGATGACACGCAAATCCGTGAAGCGCTCCATATTGCTTTTTTAGTGTGTGGGTAAAAGTATAGAAATGAAAAAAGACAAAAGGCTTTTCACGATTCCAAATGGTGCATGAGGATGGGTTTAGCAAATCGTGGGAGGTGCTGCTGGGTCAACTGGAAAGTCTACATGCATGGTGAAAACGAATGTGGGATGCTTTGATCATTTGTTTTGTTGTGCTAATGCACTTCCAAAGCCCTTGCTTTAGTGGGATTGCCATAGGCTATCGTGACACTCTAATTTCCCCCCGTCCATAAACTTGGTGACCTACTGCATCAATCAGTGTGCCTAACACTGACAGGGCCAAAGCTCTGTAGTGCACGGCATACAAGTGGGAACATGGCTCTTCGGGTCCCACCACCTTGAAGGAACATTGCTGGGACTCGAGGCGTACATATGCCCTGAGCCTGACCACTGGTCTGTGCTTGCTACGGTGGCACATATACTAAAATTGGATCGATACAGAGAAGATTAGCATGGCCCCTGCGAAAGGATGACACGCAAATCCGTGAAGCGCTCCATATTGCTGTTTTAGTGCGTGGGTAAAAGTACAGAAATGAAAAAGACAAAAGGCTTTTCACGATTCCAAATGGTGCATGAGGATGGATTTAGCAAATCGTGGGAGGTGCTGCTGGGTCAACTGGAAAGTCTACATGCATGGTGAAAACGAATGTGGGATGCTTTGATCGTTTGCTTTGTTGTGCAACCAATGCACTTCCAAAGCCCTTGCTTTACTGGGACTTTGCCATAGGCTATCCTGACACTCTAATTTCCCCCTGTCCATAAACTTGGTGACCTACTGCATCAATCAGTGTGCCTAGCACTGACAGGGCCAAAGCTCTGTAGTGCACGGCATACAAGTGGGAACATGGCTCTCCAGGTCCCCCCACCTTGGAGGAACATTGCTGGGACTCGAGGCGTACATATGCCCTGAGCCTGACTGCTGATCTGTGCTCGCTACGGTGGCACATATACTAAAATTGGATCGATACAGAGAAGATTAGCATGGCCCCTGCGAAAGGATGACACGCAAATCCGTGAAGCGCTCCATATTGCTTTTTTAGTGCGTGGGTAAAAGTATAGAAATGAAAAAAGACAAAAGGCTTTTCACGTTTCCAAATGGTGCATGAGGATGGGTTTAGCAAATCGTGGGAGGTGCTGCTGGGTCAACTGGAAAGTCTACATGCATGGTGAAAACGAATGTGGGATGCTTTGATCATTTGTTTTGTTGTGCTAATGCACTTCCAAAGCCCTTGCTTTAGTGGGATTGCCATAGGCTATCGTGACACTCTAATTTCCCCCCGTCCATAAACTTGGTGACCTACTGCATCAATCAGTGTGCCTAGCACTGACAGGGCCAAAGCTCTGTAGTTCACGGTATATAAGTGGGAACATGGCTCTTCGGGTCCCACCACCTTGAAGGAACATTGCTGGGACTCGAGGCGTACATATGCCCTGAGCCTGACCACTGGTCTGTGCTCGCTACGGTGGCACATATACTAAAATTGGATCGATACAGAGAAGATTAGCATGGCCCCTGCGAAAGGATGACACTCAAATCCGTGAAGCGCTCCATATTGCTGTTTTAGTGCGTGGGTAAAAGTACAGAAATGAAAAAAGACAAAAGGCTTTTCACGTTTCCAAATGGTGCATGAGGATGGGTTTAGCAAATCGTGGGAGGTGCTGCTGGGTCAACTGGAAAGTCTACATGCATGGTGAAAACGAATGTGGGATGCTTTGATCGTTTGTATTGTTGTGCAACCAATGCACTTCCAAAGCCCTTGCTTTACTGGGACTTTGCCATAGGCCATCCTGACACTCTAATTTCCCCCTGTCCATAAACTTGGTGACCTACTGCATCAATCAGTGTGCCTAGCACTGACAGGGCCAAAGCTCTGTAGTGCACGGCATACAAGTGGGAACATGGCTCTCCAGGTCCCACCACCTTGGAGGAACATTGCTGGGACTCGAGGCGTACATATGCCCTGAGCCTGACCACTGGTCTGTGCTCGCTACGGTGGCACATATACTAAAATTGGATCGATACAGAGAAGATTAGCATGGCCCCTGCGAAAGGATGACACGCAAATCCGTGAAGCGCTCCATATTGCTGTTTTAATGCGTGGGTAAAAGTACAGAAATGAAAAAGACAAAAGGCTTTTCACGATTCCAAATGGTGCATGAGGATGGGTTTAGCAAATCGTGGGAGGTGCTGCTGGGTCAACTGGAAAGTCTACATGCATGGTGAAAACGAATGTGGGATGCTTTGATCGTTTGCTTTGTTGTGCAACCAATGCACTTCCAAAGCCCTTGCTTTACTGGGACTTTGCCATAGGCTATCCTGACACTCTAATTTCCCCCTGTCCATAAACTTGGTGACCTACTGCATCAATCAGTGTGCCTAGCACTGACAGGGCCAAAGCTCTGTAGTGCACGGCATACAAGTGGGAACATGGCTCTCCAGGTCCCACCACCTTGGAGGAACATTGCTGGGACTCGAGGCGTACATATGCCCTGAGCCTGACTGCTGATCTGTGCTCGCTACGGTGGCACATATACTAAAATTGGATCGATACAGAGAAGATTAGCATGGCCCCTGCGAAAGGATGACACGCAAATCCGTGAAGCGCTCCATATTGCTTTTTTAGTGTGTGGGTAAAAGTATAGAAATGAAAAAAGACAAAAGGCTTTTCACGTTTCCAAATGGTGCATGAGGATGGGTTTAGCAAATCGTGGGAGGTGCTGCTGGGTCAACTGGAAAGTCTACATGCATGGTGAAAACGAATGTGGGATGCTTTGATCATTTGTTTTGTTGTGCTAATGCACTTCCAAAGCCCTTGCTTTAGTGGGATTGCCATAGGCTATCGTGACACTCTAATTTCCCCCCGTCCATAAACTTGGTGACCTACTGCATCAATCAGTGTGCCTAGCACTGACAGGGCCAAAGCTCTGTAGTTCACGGTATATAAGTGGGAACATGGCTCTTCGGGTCCCACCACCTTGAAGGAACATTGCTGGGACTCGAGGCGTACATATGCCCTGAGCCTGACCACTGGTCTGTGCTCGCTACGGTGGCACATATACTAAAATTGGATCGATACAGAGAAGATTAGCATGGCCCCTGCGAAAGGATGACACTCAAATCCGTGAAGCGCTCCATATTGCTGTTTTAGTGCGTGGGTAAAAGTACAGAAATGAAAAAAGACAAAAGGCTTTTCACGTTTCCAAATGGTGCATGAGGATGGGTTTAGCAAATCGTGGGAGGTGCTGCTGGGTCAACTGGAAAGTCTACATGCATGGTGAAAACGAATGTGGGATGCTTTGATCGTTTGTATTGTTGTGCAACCAATGCACTTCCAAAGCCCTTGCTTTACTGGGACTTTGCCATAGGCCATCCTGACACTCTAATTTCCCCCTGTCCATAAACTTGGTGACCTACTGCATCAATCAGTGTGCCTAGCACTGACAGGGCCAAAGCTCTGTAGTGCACGGCATACAAGTGGGAACATGGCTCTCCAGGTCCCACCACCTTGGAGGAACATTGCTGGGACTCGAGGCGTACATATGCCCTGAGCCTGACCACTGGTCTGTGCTCGCTACGGTGGCACATATACTAAAATTGGATCGATACAGAGAAGATTAGCATGGCCCCTGCGAAAGGATGACACGCAAATCCGTGAAGCGCTCCATATTGCTGTTTTAATGCGTGGGTAAAAGTACAGAAATGAAAAAGACAAAAGGCTTTTCACGATTCCAAATGGTGCATGAGGATGGGTTTAGCAAATCGTGGGAGGTGCTGCTGGGTCAACTGGAAAGTCTACATGCATGGTGAAAACGAATGTGGGATGCTTTGATCGTTTGCTTTGTTGTGCAACCAATGCACTTCCAAAGCCCTTGCTTTACTGGGACTTTGCCATAGGCTATCCTGACACTCTAATTTCCCCCTGTCCATAAACTTGGTGACCTACTGCATCAATCAGTGTGCCTAGCACTGACAGGGCCAAAGCTCTGTAGTGCACGGCATACAAGTGGGAACATGGCTCTCCAGGTCCCACCACCTTGGAGGAACATTGCTGGGACTCGAGGCGTACATATGCCCTGAGCCTGACTGCTGATCTGTGCTCGCTACGGTGGCACATATACTAAAATTGGATCGATACAGAGAAGATTAGCATGGCCCCTGCGAAAGGATGACACGCAAATCCGTGAAGCGCTCCATATTGCTTTTTTAGTGTGTGGGTAAAAGTATAGAAATGAAAAAAGACAAAAGGCTTTTCACGATTCCAAATGGTGCATGAGGATGGATTTAGCAAATCGTGGGAGGTGCTGCTGGGTCAACTGGAAAGTCTACATGCATGGTGAAAACGAATGTGGGATGCTTTGATCATTTGTTTTGTTGTGCTAATGCACTTCCAAAGCCCTTGCTTTAGTGGGATTGCCATAGGCTATCGTGACACTCTAATTTCCCCCCGTCCATAAACTTGGTGACCTACTGCATCAATCAGTGTGCCTAACACTGACAGGGCCAAAGCTCTGTAGTGCACGGCATACAAGTGGGAACATGGCTCTTCGGGTCCCACCACCTTGAAGGAACATTGCTGGGACTCGAGGCGTACATATGCCCTGAGCCTGACCACTGGTCTGTGCTTGCTACGGTGGCACATGTACTAAAATTGGATCGATACAGGGAAGATTAGCATGGCCCCTGCGAAAGGATGACATGCAAATCCGTGAAGCGCTCCATATTGCTGTTTTAGTGCGTGGGTAAAAGTACAGAAATGAAAAAGACAAAAGGCTTTTCACGATTCCAAATGGTGCATGAGGATGGGTTTAGCAAATCGTGGGAGGTGCTGCTGGGTCAACTGGAAAGTCTACATGCATGGTGAAAACGAATGTGGGATGCTTCGATCGTTTGTTTTGTTGTGCTAATGCACTTCCAAAGCCCTTGCTTTAGTGGGACTTTGCCATAGGCTATCCTGACACTCTAATTTCCCCCTGTCCATAAACTTGGTGACCTACTGCATCAATCAGTGTGCGTAGCACTGACAGGGCCAAAGCTCTGTAGTGCACGGCATACAAGTGGGAACATGGCTCTTCGGGTCCCACCACCTTGAAGGAACATTGCTGGGACTCGAGGCGTACATATGCCCTGAGCCTGACCACTAGTCTGTGCTCGCTACGGTGGCACATATACTAAAATTGGATCGATACAGAGAAGATTAGCATGGCCCCTGCGAAAGGATGACACGCAAATCCGTGAAGCGCTCCATATTGCTGTTTTAGTGCGTGGGTAAAAGTACAGAAATGAAAAAAGACAAAAGGCTTTTCACGATTCCAAATGGTGCATGAGGATGGGTTTAGCAAATCGTGGGAGGTGCTGCTGGGTCAACTGGAAAGTCTACATGCATGGTGAAAACGAATGTGGGATGCTTTGATCGTTTGTATTGTTGTGCAACCAATGCACTTCCAAAGCCCTTGCTTTACTGGGACTTTGCCATAGGCCATCCTGACACTCTAATTTCCCCCTGTCCATAAACTTGGTGACCTACTGCATCAATCAGTGTGCCTAGCACTGACAGGGCCAAAGCTCTGTAGTGCACGGCATACAAGTGGGAACATGGCTCTCCAGGTCCCACCACCTTGGAGGAACATTGCTGGGACTCGAGGCGTACATATGCCCTGAGCCTGACCACTGGTCTGTGCTCGCTACGGTGGCACATATACTAAAATTGGATCGATACAGAGAAGATTAGCATGGCCCCTGCGAAAGGATGACACGCAAATCCGTGAAGCGCTCCATATTGCTGTTTTAATGCGTGGGTAAAAGTACAGAAATGAAAAAGACAAAAGGCTTTTCACGATTCCAAATGGTGCATGAGGATGGGTTTAGCAAATCGTGGGAGGTGCTGCTGGGTCAACTGGAAAGTCTACATGCATGGTGAAAACGAATGTGGGATGCTTTGATCGTTTGCTTTGTTGTGCAACCAATGCACTTCCAAAGCCCTTGCTTTACTGGGACTTTGCCATAGGCTATCCTGACACTCTAATTTCCCCCTGTCCATAAACTTGGTGACCTACTGCATCAATCAGTGTGCCTAGCACTGACAGGGCCAAAGCTCTGTAGTGCACGGCATACAAGTGGGAACATGGCTCTCCAGGTCCCCCCACCTTGGAGGAACATTGCTGGGACTCGAGGCGTACATATGCCCTGAGCCTGACTGCTGATCTGTGCTCGCTACGGTGGCACATATACTAAAATTGGATCGATACAGAGAAGATTAGCATGGCCCCTGCGAAAGGATGACACGCAAATCCGTGAAGCGCTCCATATTGCTTTTTTAGTGCGTGGGTAAAAGTATAGATATGAAAAAAGACAAAAGGCTTTTCACGTTTCCAAATGGTGCATGAGGATGGGTTTAGCAAATCGTGGGAGGTGCTGCTGGGTCAACTGGAAAGTCTACATGCATGGTGAAAACGAATGTGGGATGCTTTGATCATTTGTTTTGTTGTGCTAATGCACTTCCAAAGCCCTTGCTTTAGTGGGATTGCCATAGGCTATCGTGACACTCTAATTTCCCCCCGTCCATAAACTTGGTGACCTACTGCATCAATCAGTGTGCCTAACACTGACAGGGCCAAAGCTCTGTAGTGCACGGTATATAAGTGGGAACATGGCTCTTCGGGTCCCACCACCTTGAAGGAACATTGCTGGGACTCGAGGCGTACATATGCCCTGAGCCTGACCACTGGTCTGTGCTCGCTACGGTGGCACATATACTAAAATTGGATCGATACAGAGAAGATTAGCATGGCCCCTGCGAAAGGATGACACGCAAATCCGTGAAGCGCTCCATATTGCTGTTTTAGTGCGTGGGTAAAAGTACAGAAATGAAAAAGACAAAAGGCTTTTCACGATTCCAAATGGTGCATGAGGATGGATTTAGCAAATCGTGGGAGGTGCTGCTGGGTCAACTGGAAAGTCTACATGCATGGTGAAAACGAATGTGGGATGCTTTGATCGTTTGCTTTGTTGTGCAACCAATGCACTTCCAAAGCCCTTGCTTTACTGGGACTTTGCCATAGGCTATCCTGACACTCTAATTTCCTCCTGTCCATAAACTTGGTGACCTACTGCATCAATCAGTGTGCCTAGCACTGACAGGGCCAAAGCTCTGTAGTGCACGGCATACAAGTGGGAACATGGCTCTCCAGGTCCCCCCACCTTGGAGGAACATTGCTGGGACTCGAGGCGTACATATGCCGTGAGCCTGACCGCTGATCTGTGCTCGCTACGGTGGCACATATACTAAAATTGGATCGATACAGAGAAGATTAGCATGGCCCCTGCGAAAGGATGACACGCAAATCCGTGAAGCGCTCCATATTGCTTTTTTAGTGCGTGGGTAAAAGTATAGAAATGAAAAAAGACAAAAGGCTTTTCACGTTTCCAAATGGTGCATGAGGATGGGTTTAGCAAATCGTGGGAGGTGCTGCTGGGTCAACTGGAAAGTCTACATGCATGGTGAAAACGAATGTGGGATGCTTTGATCGTTTGCTTTGTTGTGCAACCAATGCACTTCCAAAGCCCTTGCTTTACTGGGACTTTGCCATAGGCTATCCTGACACTCTAATTTCCCCCTGTCCATAAACTTGGTGACCTACTGCATCAATCAGTGTGCCTAGCACTGACAGGGCCAAAGCTCTGTAGTGCACGGCATACAAGTGGGAACATGGCTCTCCAGGTCCCACCACCTTGGAGGAACATTGCTGGGACTCGAGGCGTACATATGCCCTGAGCCTGACTGCTGATCTGTGCTCGCTACGGTGGCACATATACTAAAATTGGATCGATACAGAGAAGATTAGCATGGCCCCTGCGAAAGGATGACACGCAAATCCGTGAAGCGCTCCATATTGCTTTTTTAGTGTGTGGGTAAAAGTATAGAAATGAAAAAAGACAAAACGCTTTTCACGATTCCAAATGGTGCATGAGGATGGGTTTAGCAAATCGTGGGAGGTGCTGCTGGGTCAACTGGAAAGTCTACATGCATGGTGAAAACGAATGTGGGATGCTTTGATCATTTGTTTTGTTGTGCTAATGCACTTCCAAAGCCCTTGCTTTAGTGGGATTGCCATAGGCTATCGTGACACTCTAATTTCCCCCCGTCCATAAACTTGGTGACCTACTGCATCAATCAGTGTGCCTAACACTGACAGGGCCAAAGCTCTGTAGTGCACGGCATACAAGTGGGAACATGGCTCTTCGGGTCCCACCACCTTGAAGGAACATTGCTGGGACTCGAGGCGTACATATGCCCTGAGCCTGACCACTGGTCTGTGCTTGCTACGGTGGCACATATACTAAAATTGGATCGATACAGAGAAGATTAGCATGGCCCCTGCGAAAGGATGACACGCAAATCCGTGAAGCGCTCCATATTGCTGTTTTAGTGCGTGGGTAAAAGTACAGAAATGAAAAAGACAAAAGGCTTTTCACGATTCCAAATGGTGCATGAGGATGGATTTAGCAAATCGTGGGAGGTGCTGCTGGGTCAACTGGAAAGTCTACATGCATGGTGAAAACGAATGTGGGATGCTTTGATCGTTTGCTTTGTTGTGCAACCAATGCACTTCCAAAGCCCTTGCTTTACTGGGACTTTGCCATAGGCTATCCTGACACTCTAATTTCCCCCTGTCCATAAACTTGGTGACCTACTGCATCAATCAGTGTGCCTAGCACTGACAGGGCCAAAGCTCTGTAGTGCACGGCATACAAGTGGGAACATGGCTCTCCAGGTCCCCCCACCTTGGAGGAACATTGCTGGGACTCGAGGCGTACATATGCCCTGAGCCTGACTGCTGATCTGTGCTCGCTACGGTGGCACATATACTAAAATTGGATCGATACAGAGAAGATTAGCATGGCCCCTGCGAAAGGATGACACGCAAATCCGTGAAGCGCTCCATATTGCTTTTTTAGTGCGTGGGTAAAAGTATAGAAATGAAAAAAGACAAAAGGCTTTTCACGTTTCCAAATGGTGCATGAGGATGGGTTTAGCAAATCGTGGGAGGTGCTGCTGGGTCAACTGGAAAGTCTACATGCATGGTGAAAACGAATGTGGGATGCTTTGATCATTTGTTTTGTTGTGCTAATGCACTTCCAAAGCCCTTGCTTTAGTGGGATTGCCATAGGCTATCGTGACACTCTAATTTCCCCCCGTCCATAAACTTGGTGACCTACTGCATCAATCAGTGTGCCTAGCACTGACAGGGCCAAAGCTCTGTAGTTCACGGTATATAAGTGGGAACATGGCTCTTCGGGTCCCACCACCTTGAAGGAACATTGCTGGGACTCGAGGCGTACATATGCCCTGAGCCTGACCACTGGTCTGTGCTCGCTACGGTGGCACATATACTAAAATTGGATCGATACAGAGAAGATTAGCATGGCCCCTGCGAAAGGATGACACTCAAATCCGTGAAGCGCTCCATATTGCTGTTTTAGTGCGTGGGTAAAAGTACAGAAATGAAAAAAGACAAAAGGCTTTTCACGTTTCCAAATGGTGCATGAGGATGGGTTTAGCAAATCGTGGGAGGTGCTGCTGGGTCAACTGGAAAGTCTACATGCATGGTGAAAACGAATGTGGGATGCTTTGATCGTTTGCTTTGTTGTGCAACCAATGCACTTCCAAAGCCCTTGCTTTACTGGGACTTTGCCATAGGCTATCCTGACACTCTAATTTCCCCCTGTCCATAAACTTGGTGACCTACTGCATCAATCAGTGTGCCTAGCACTGACAGGGCCAAAGCTCTGTAGTGCACGGCATACAAGTGGGAACATGGCTCTCCAGGTCCCACCACCTTGGAGGAACATTGCTGGGACTCGAGGCGTACATATGCCCTGAGCCTGACTGCTGATCTGTGCTCGCTACGGTGGCACATATACTAAAATTGGATCGATACAGAGAAGATTAGCATGGCCCCTGCGAAAGGATGACACGCAAATCCGTGAAGCGCTCCATATTGCTTTTTTAGTGCGTGGGTAAAAGTACAGAAATGAAAAAAGACAAAAGGCTTTTCACGTTTCCAAATGGTGCATGACGATGGGTTTAGCAAATCGTGGGAGGTGCTGCTGGGTCAACTGGAAAGTCTACATGCATGGTGACAACGAATGTGGGATGCTTTGATCATTTGTTTTGTTGTGCTAATGCACTTCCAAAGCCCTTGCTTTAGTGGGATTGCCATAGGCTATCCTGACACTCTAATTTCCCCCCACGTCCATAAACTTGGTGACCTACTGCATCAATCAGTGTGCCTAGCACTGACAGGGCCAAAGCTCTGTAGTGCACGGCATACAAGTGGGAACATGGCTCTCCAGGTCCCACCACCTTGGAGGAACATTGCTGGGACTCGAGGCGTACATATGCCCTGAGCCTGAGTGCTCACTACGGTGGCACATATACTAAAATTGGATTGATACAGAGAAGATTAGCATGGTCCCTGCGAAAGGATGACACGCAAATCCGTTAAGCGATCCATATTGCTGTTTTAGTGCATGGGTAAAAGTACAGAAATGAAAAAAGACAAAAGGCTTTTCACGATTCCAAATGGTGCATGAGGATGGGTTTAGCAAATCGTGGGAGGTGCTGCTGGGTCAACTGGAAAGTCTACATGCATGGTGAAAACGAATGTGGGATGCTTTGATCGTTTGTTTTGTTGTGCTAATGCACTTCCAAAGCCCTTGCTTTAGTGGGACTTTGCCATAGGCTATCCTGACACTCTAATTTCCCCCTGTCCATAAACTTGGTGACCTACTGCATCAATCAGTGTGCCTAGCACTGACAGGGCCAAAGCTCTGTAGTGCACGGCATACAAGTGGGAACATGGCTCTCCGGTTCCCACCACCCTGGAGGAACATTGCTGGGACTCGAGGCGTACATATGCCCTGAGCCTGACCCCTGGTCTGTGCTCGCTACGGTGGCACATATACTAAAATTGGATCGATACAGAGAAGATTAGCATGGCCCCTGCGAAAGGATGACACGCAAATCCGTGAAGCACTCCATTTTGCTTTTTTAGTGCGTGGGTAAAAGTACAGAAATGAAAAAAGACAAAAGGCTTTTCACGATTCCAAATGGTGCATGAGGATGGGTTTAGCAAATCGTGGGAGGTGCTGCTGGGTCAACTGGAAAGTCTACATGCATGGTGAAAACGAATGTGGGATGCTTTGATCGTTTGTTTTGTTGTGCTAATGCACTTCCAAAGCCCTTGCTTTAGTGGGACTTTGCCATAGGCTATCCTGACACTCTAATTTCCCCCTGTCCATAAACTTGGTGACCTACTGCATCAATCAGTGTGCCTAGCACTGACAGGGCCAAAGCTCTGTAGTGCACGGCATACAAGTGGGAACATGGCTCTCCGGTTCCCACCACCCTGGAGGAACATTGCTGGGACTCGAGGCGTACATATGCCCTGAGCCTGACCCCTGGTCTGTGCTCGCTACGGTGGCACATATACTAAAATTGGATCGATACAGAGACGATTAGCATGGCCCCTGCGAAAGGATGACACGCAAATCCGTGAAGCACTCCATTTTGCTTTTTTAGTGCGTGGGTAAAAGTACAGAAATGAAAAAAGACAAAAGGCTTTTCACGATTCCAAATGGTGCATGAGGATGGATTTAGCAAATCGTGGGAGGTGCTGCTGGGTCAACTGGAAAGTCTACATGCATGGTGAAAACGAATGTGGGATGCTCTGATCGTTTGTTTTGTTGTGCTAATGCACTTCCAAAGCCCTTGCTTTAGTGGGACTTTGCCATAGGCTATCCTGACACTCTAATTTCCCCCCGTCCATAAACTTGGTGACCTACTGCATCAATCAGTGTGCCTAGCACTGACAGGGCCAAAGCTCTGTAAAGCACGGGATACAAGTGGGAACATGGCTCTAGGATAGAAAGGAGAAAAGACAAAAGGTTTTTTACGATTCCAAATGGTGCATGAGCAGGGTTTTAGCTGTTGGGATAGTTTACAGTTTAACCCAAAGAATGACCAGTCTGATAGATGAAGAAGAGCTAGAGTCAGAGATTCAAATAAATAAATAAATCAAGTTTACCTAAGATAGTTTGCAGTTTCATCATCAGAAGCCAGCTTCAACACTCGCAATAAGTTCCTAGGCTGCTCTGCTTACAATCACCAATCAATGACAATTATACTCTGACATAATGTCATTTCCAACTGAACACTGTGATTATCAGTTGTCATGGAACAGGCAGATAGCAGCTCATAGCTGATATCTAATGAGAGAGAAAGAGAGTTTTGAGCAATCCAGAACTGTTAATGTATGTTTACTCAATTTAAACATACATTAAACATAACATTAACTTCAATAACATAATTTTATTGTAATCTTTTACTCAAGCCCGTCCTAAAACATATAAAACAGAGTTGACATGCTTTTTCAAAGTAATGCTGTTACAGTCAACAACAGTTTTAGATCTTTCAGGGGTTAACTGCATCCATCAAAGTATTATTTGAACCCCCATTTATGTTACTTATATATTACTAAAAATATTTAAATCCAACCATAAAGTTGCTTGTTTGCACAGACTTACATGGCACATTTTTTATACAGACATGTCTCTGTTACTTTTACAGCCAAAAGTCAAAAGTCATGGTGAGGGCTAAACCAAGATAACAGTGCACTCACACAGAATCTCATCTTCTAAGACAAAACATACGCTATTCTTTACTCCCATAATGTTACTGTCAGTTTCTGTGCTTGTGCTTTTTGCTACTAGACACTTAATATTTAGATTTTAGCTTTTCATTGACAATTAATTACCAAAGGCATTTTTTTTTCTAAAATCGGTTCTAAAATCATTTTAAACCTGAGAGCTTAGCTGAGCCATTTACTGCATTCTGCTCTCATCTGTTTCTTTTTATATCAGAGTTTAAGAGTTTCCAAGATGTGGAAACTGTCCAGATCGGTCCAATCCAGTTAGGGTCATATTTTTTTTCGGGATTGCTCCTGGTGCATCATTGATCAATCAACCTCGCCCTAATATTTCTAGGTTTCTTGTCTGACTTTTGTGGCCACTACTATCTAATGGATACCGATTAAGATGTTATTTAAGAATTTATTTATTTATTTAACTATTTCTTTCCCTAATAATCTGACCTACTCTATTCTTAGGATTCGGGCCCTTTTGTCTGTGAAACAGCAAGATAGCAGTGGTGGAACTAATTACAATCTCGGGTTAATTTAGTCCACTACTAAATAAAAACCAGTCCAAGTTTTATCCCCGAGAATGTCCTAAAAGCCTCTTACACACCCGTCACTGAGTACTTAACTCTGGGTGGAGGAGGTACACCCCTCAACTGCTGTTATACTTATTACTATCGTTATAGGTGTACCGCAAAATGCACCAGCTCACAAGGGCATTCCACACAAATCTACCACAAAATTTTGCCTTTCATTCACGTCTGAATGAGAACCCAACAGCGTTCCGTTACTACCCACTACTCCACAGACCATCCCTAGTCTATAATTTTTTTAATCTTTCTACATTTCTTTTTGTTGATTGATCAATGGTGTCACCAGTAAACAAGTGCCACGCGTCCTCCACCAAAACTGTAGGGATAGTATACAGTTTAACCCAAAGAATGACCAGTCAGGTATAAAAAAAAGAGCCAGAGTCAGAGATTTAAATAAATAAATCAAGTTTACAGAAGATAGTTTGCAGTTTCATCAGCTGAAACCAGCTTCAACTCTCGCAATGAGTTCCTAGGCCGCTCTGCTTACAATCACCAATCAATAACAATTATACTCTCACATAACGTCATTAACTGCGTCATACATATAGGTGTTCTAGCCTGATTGGTTAAAACACAGATAGACTAGGAGAATTTCCACGTGGGGTTTGTGCGTATATTCTGAACAATATCTTAAAGGTGCTGTAGGTGATCTGTCAAAATGCTAACCGCTTAGCATATTATCTTTGGACGGCGGCGAGGGACTGTGATTTAAAGCTACACCCCCTGAAATCGCGAACGCGCGCACCGCGTCACAACAGCAGACAGACAACCCCACTAGTTCATGTCATTTGCCAGTTAGTTAGTGCCAGCGCCATGCAGGAATTACATTTATTACTTAACCACACTTACATGCTATTTCAGAGTGAATATTCAGAGTAGCGATAAACAGTATAGGAAGGCTGTCATTGTTCAAAAATGACCAAACGTAAATATAAAAGCAACTTCAGCTCAATAAAGCAGGTTAGGCTGAAAAGCGCTATTTGCTGATGTTTTGTTGTTGAACGAAATATAAATATTTCTATAAATCATTATCAATGCTGTAAAATGACCTTATGAAACTGAAAATAATCACATCAATATTTCACCGCGAGATTTCAGTGGCTGAACAACACGTCTGTGCATATAAGTCATTCATAACACAACACAATCTAACATCAGCTTAGCCTGACTAAAATAGTTTTAAAACTGAACATTACCTCTCTAATAGTAATATTTCCGCCATGGTGTTGTCCTTCCTTCAGCGTGCTAAAGCAACACCAATATTGATTCAGGTTTTTAAAAGTTTTAATTCAGCATTTGATTTCTCCCGGTCCGTCTTGGGACCGCGCACGGTCGCTTATACAGACGGGCACACGCTAATGGCTTATGCGTGATTTGCATGATATGCGTGAACAGATGCACAGAAGTCCGAATCTACATCTGCTGACAGACAGCCTGACCTGCTTATCGGAATTATGGAAGATGACAGTCCGACTCTATTTAATTGGATGAACATTTTTTAGTTTTATGCTTTACCCAGAATATAAAAATACATATAAACACATTTAGATCATTTTCTGTAATCATTACTATTGGACTGTGAAGAGACTTTTAACCAGAACAAAAATTAGTGATTGTCTTCAGAAATTCAGTTTCTGAAGATAATCACCTACTGCACGTTTAAGCATAAACGTCAGACATCCCTTAGACTGATTAAAGCTGACTCCAGACCCGTGAAACGGATCAACAATCAAATAGAACACACACACTTAAAGTATAATCTGTTACTTATTCAAGGCTGAGTGTACTCTCAGCCATCTTTATGAAAACTGGTTAATAATTAGTATAGTCTACATTCAGGCAGTTATATTCTTATCATAGTCATAGTCTATCTTGAATAAAAAGTAGAATTATTTTAAAAGAATTAACCGTAAAAACAGCAAAATCACTTTAGACATTTTAGACAGTATTAACTCATAGAAATAACAATAGAAACAGTTGATTCCAGTCCTCAGCCCTCAGTTCCACTTAAAGGGTCACGAAACACCAAAACACATTTTTTGAGCTGTTGACAGTCGTATATGTGTCCCACACTGCTAAAAACACTATTAGGACACTTATATTTCACTAAAAAGTGTAAATTGGTTGTTTTTGCGTTATTTCAAGCAAATTCGTACTTCCGGTTTGAAACGAATTTTTGAAGCTGCGTCACGGTCATGACATAATAGCGTGTATTCCAGTGTGCAGACTGGGCGTCTGTGCCAGAGTAAGTCTTATTACGTCTTACAGTGTGTTGCATTAATGCATGAGTAAGGCTTGGTTCAAACCAATCAGCGCGCTCTATTGTGCAACTTCATTAATATTCATTACTGTCAGAGTGTAGACGACAAAGACGCCACGTTGTGTTGGCAAAACAAGCGTGAAGTGTTGCTTTTATAGTTTGCTGCAGTTAAGTTTCATTTTCATTTTCTCTCTGTGAGAGCGCAGACTCGTGTGGATTAAGTGTACGCGACGCGCGACAACAATAACTTACGTGTCTAAGGAGGATTATTGTTTACCTGAGAGCTGTTCTGATCTGCTAACGCTGAGATCCGGAGTAGCAGTCGATTCTGTTCCCTTCTGGAATTCCAGTTCCCCCTCCACGAAGCGTATCCGCTAACAGCGTATGCGGACACAGCCGGATTTGCGGGCACCGGATTCGCTTGTAACGTTAGTCTCCTCTAAATAAAGACGCAGCTCTAGTTGCTGGTGATTGTCCTGTCTCTACAGATTTGGTAAGTGAGCGACCAGCGCTCTTTGTTTATTCAGTTCGTATTTTATTCGTATCAAACAAACTATTGCACCGAGTGTAAACAAGTTTGCACTAACAGTTACAACCAAACTATAACCTCGTGTTGGATTGTGTGACCGGAATAACACACGCGGTTTTCTGACGCTACCTGCCGTGTGCATCTAAGTTTCCGGGAAATGCAGAGTTTTTTTTTCTCTCATTCGCCGTGCGGTATCAAACATTGCATGACGAATACAAATATCTCGTTTGTCGCGAGGGACATGAATGAATTCCCTGAATGAAAGAGCCAAACTGCAGTTAAAGTCCACCATTTAATAATTTGGCAAATAATTCGACTACAGATGTCCATGTAAACACAGTCACATTGTCCGCTGTGGGTGTGTGTTTTGACTCTGAAATTCAGCGCGCCCAAATAGACACTCCCACACCAAGCCTCTTTTCTTCCTCCGACACTCCCACCTAAACAGAGCTGGACACGCCCACTTTTCTGACTTTTTCCAAAGTAGAGGTGTGAAAACACCCTGCTGAAACGAGGGGGTTTCATGGCCCTTCAAGGTCTCTGTGACCTCTGACCTAGTTTGGTGGATTCTGATAATAGTTATAAAGAGACAGGCAAATGTACTGAACATTCTTATATTAAGCAATGTGTTACCTTATTCATTAATTAAAATAATTTCAGTTAAATACTCATTCAAATGATGAAATAATTATATTTAATAAAAAAAAATAATGAGAAACAAGATGATGAGAAAAGGATAAACGTTGGTCCATGATAAGACGGATTGGAAAGCAGAAATCTGAATCCTTCAGCAGGAGAACATGTGTTTCAGGATTGGAGGTTCAGTGGTAGAATTCTCCCCTGCCAGGCGGGAAACCCAGGTCCGATTCCCGGCCAATGCAGTTGCTCGTTTGTGTTGCTACTCTTCCAGCTGGAAGTAACAGCCTTGTGGCAGCCACACAACACAAAGCCAAGAAACAACATTGGTCAGTATTGGTGGTTCAGTGGTAGAATTCTCGCCTGCCATGCAGGAGGCCTGTGTCTGATTCCCGACCAATGCAATTCTTGTTTTGTGTTGCTACTCTTCCAGCTGGAAGGCTAACAGCCTTGCAGCAATCACACCCCACTAGGGCAGTAGCATAACCATATCAACATTGGTGATTTTGGTAGAAATCTTGCCTGCCATGTGGGAGACCTGGGTTCGATTCCCTGCTAATGCAATTGCTGTTTTGTGTGGCTCCTCTTCTAGCTCTGGTTGACGGCCTTTAAGCACTCACACAACACAAAAGCAAGGAAGAACATGGGTCAGCATTAGTGGTTCAGTGGTAGAATTCTTGCCTGCCTTGCGGGCGACCCGAGGCCGATTTCTGTCCAATGCAATTCCTCTCTTGTGTTGCTACTCTTCCAGCTCTTGGTAACAGCCTTGCAGCAATCACACCCCGCTAGGGCAGCACCATAAGCATATCAGCATTGGTGGTTCAGTGGTAGAATTCTACCCTGCCATGCCGGAGACCCGTGTCCGATTCCCAGCCAATGCAATTCCTTTTTTGTGTTGCTACTCTTCCAGCTCTGGGTAACAGCCTTGCAGCAATCACACCCCACTAGGGCTGCAGTAAAAGCTTATCAGCATTCGTGGTTCAGTGGTAGAATTCTTAGACCTAGAGTCGATTCTCGGCTAATACAAGTGCGATTTTGTGTGGCTCCTTTTTCAGCTCTGGTTGATGGCCTTTTAGCACTCACACACTACAAAGGCAAAATACCATATCGGTAAGCATTGGTGGCTCAGTGGTGAAATTCTCGCCTGCCATGTGGGAGACCCAGGTCCGATTCCCGGCCAATGCAATTCCTGTTTTGTGTTGCTACTCTTCCAGCTCTGGGTAACAGCTTTGCAGCAATCACACCCCACTAGGGGAGCAGTATAAGCATATCTGTATTGGTGGTTCAGTGCTAGATTTCTTACCTGCTATGCGGGAGAACTTGAGGCGATCCCCGGCTAATACAAGTGCGTTTTTGTGTGGCTCCTGTTTCAGCTCTGGTTGACGGCCTTTTAGCACTCACACAACACAAAGGCAAGAAAAAGCATTGGTCAGCATTGGTGGTTCAGTGGTAGAATTCTCTCCTGCCACACGGGAGACCCGGGTCCTATTCCTGGCCAATGTAATTCCTATTTTGTGTTACTACTCTTCCAGCTCTGGGTAACAGCTTTGCATCAATCACACCCCACTAGGGCTGCAGTATAAGCATATCAGCATTGGTGGTTCAGTGGTAGAATGCTCGCCTGCCACGCGGGAGACCTAAAGTCGATTCCCGGCTAAAACATGTGCGGTTTTAAGTGTCTCCTGTTTCAGCTCTGGTTGATGGCCTTTTAGCACTCACACAACACAAAGGCAAGGAACAACATGGGTCAGCATTGGTCGTTCAGTGGTAGAATTCTTGCCTGCCACGCGGGAGACCCAGGTCCGTTTCCGGGCCAATGCACCTTCTGATTTTGTGTTGCTACTCTTCCAGCTCTGGGTAACAGCCTTGTATCAATCACACCCCACTAGGGCTGCTGTATAAGCATATTAGCATTGTTGGTTCAGTGGTAGATTACTTGCCTGCCACACAGAAGACCATGGTCCGATTCCCGTCCATTACAATTCCTGTTTTGTGTAGCTACTCTTCCAGCTCTGGGTAACAGCCTTGCAGTAATCACACCCCACTAGGGCTGCAGTATAAGCATATCAGCATTGGTGGTTCAGTGGTAGAATTCTCGCCTGCCACGCGGGAGACCCGGGTCCGATTCCCGGCCAATGCAAGTGCTGTTTTGTGTTGCTACTCTTCCAGCTTTGGGTAACAGCCTTGCATCAATCACACCCCACTAGGGCTGCAGAATAAGCATGTCAGCAATGGTGGTTCAGTGGTAGATTTCTCCCCTTCCCCATGAAAGACCCTGGTCAGATTCCCGTCCCTTCCAATTCCTATTTTGTGTTGCTACACTTCCAGCTCTGGGTAACAGCCTTGCAGCAATCAAAACCCACTAGGGCTGCAGTATAAGCATATCAGCATTGCTGGTTCAGTGGTAGAAATCTTGCCTGCCACGTGGGAGACCTTGAGTTGATTCCTGGCTAATACAAATGCAGGTTTGTGTGGCTCCTTTTTCAGCTCTGGTTGACGGCCTTTTAGCACTCACACAACACAAAGGCAAGGAAGAACATGGGTCAGCATTGGTGGTTCAGTGGTAGAAACCTTGCCTGCCAGGCGCGATACCCAGGTCCAATTCCCAGCCAATGCATTTCCTGTTTTGTGTTGCTACTCTTCCAGCTCTGGGTAACAGCCTTGCAGCAATCACACCCCACTAGGGCTTTAGCATAAGCATATCAGCATTGGTGGTGGGAGACCCGGGTCTGATTCCCGGTCAATGCAATTAATGTTTTGTGTTGCTACTCTTCCAGCTCTGGGTATCAGCCTTGCAGCAATCACACCCGACTAGGGCTGCAGTAACAGCTTATCAGCATTGGTGGTTCAGCGGTAGATTTCTTGCCTGCCACACAGAAGACCCTGGTCCGATTCCCATCCATTACAATTCCTGTTTTGTGTAGCTACTCTTCCAGCTCTGGGTAACAGCCTTGCATTAATCACACCCCACTATGGCTGCAGAACAAGCATTTCAGCATTGGTGGTTCAGTGGTAGATTTCTCGCCTGCCACGGGTGAGACCAGGGTCCGATTCCTGGCCAATGCAATTCCTGTTTTGTATTACTACTCTTCCAGCTCTGTGTAACAGCCTTGCAGCAATCACACTCCACTAGGGGCGCAGTATAAGCATATCAGTATTGGTGGTTCAGTGGTAGAATTCTCGCCTGCTACGCTGGAGACCTTGAGTCGATTCCCGACTAATACAAGTGCGGTTTTGTGTGGCTCCTCTTTCAGCTCTGGTTGACGTCTTTTTAGCACTCACACAACACAAAGGCAGGGAAGAACATGGGTCAGCATTGGTGGCTCAGTGGTAGAGTTCTCGCCTGCCACGCAGGAGACCCGGGTCAGATTCTCGGCCAATGAAAATCCTGTTTTGTGTTGCTACTCTTCCAGCTCTGGATATCAGCCTTGCAGCAATCACACCCCACTAGGGCTGTAGTAAAACCATTTCAGCATTGGTGGTTCAGTGGTAGAATTCTCGCCTGCCACGCGGTGGACAAAGAGTTGATTCCTGGCTAATACAAGTGCGGTTTTGTGTGGCTCCTTTTTCAGCTCTGGTTGACGGCCTTTTAGCACTCACACACTACAAAGGCAAAAAACTATATCAGTAAGCGTTGGTGGCTCAGTGGTAGAATTCTCGCCTGCCACGTGGGAGACCCGGGTCTGATTCCCGACCAATGCAATACCTGTTTTGTGTTGCTACTCTTCCAGCTCTGGGTAACAGCCTTGCAGCAATCACACCCCACTAGGGTTGCAGTAAAACCATATCAGCATTGGTGGTTCAGTGGTAGAACTCTCGCTTGCCACGCGGTAGACCTTGAGTCGCTTCCGGGCTAATACAAGTGCAGTTTTGAGTGGCTCCTTTTTCAGCTCTGGTTGACAGCCTTTTAGCACTCACACAACACAAAGGCAAAAAGTAACATCGGTCAGCATTGGTGGCTGAGTGGTTGAATTCTCGCCTGCTATGCAGGAGACCCAGGTCCGATTCTCGGCCAATGCAATTCCTGTTTTGTGTTGCTACTCTTCCAGCTCTAGGTAACAGCTTTGCAGCAATCACACCCCACTAGGACAGTAGTATAAGGATATCAGCATTGGTGGTTCAGTGGTAGATTTCTCACCTGCCACGCGGAAGACCTGGGTCCGATTCCCGGCCAATGCAATTACAGTTTTGCGTTGCTACTCTTCCAGCTCTGGATAACAGCCTTGCATCAACCACACCCCACTAGGGGCGCAGTATAAGCATATCAGTATTTGTAGTTCAGTGGTAGATTTCTTGCCTGCCACACAGAAGACCCAGGTCCATTTCCCATCCATTACAATTCCTGTTTTGTGTAGCTACTCTTCCAGCTCTGGGTAACAGCTTTGTATCAATCACACCCCACTAGGGCTGTAGAATAAGCATTTTAGCATTGGTGGTTTAGTGGTAGAATTCTCGCCTGCCATGTGGGAGACCTAGGTCTGATTTCCGGCCAATGCAATTCCTGTTTTGTGTTACTACTCTTCCAGTTCTGGGTAACTGCTTTGCATCAATCACACCCCACTTGGGCTGCAGAATAAGCATATCAGCATTGGTGGTTCAGTGGTAGAATTTTCGCCTGCCACGCCGGAGACCTTGAGTCGATTCCCAGCTAATACATGTGCTGTTTTGAGTGGCTCCTGTTGCAGCTCTAGTTGATGGCCTTTTAGCACTCACACAACATAAAGGCAAGGAACAACATTGGTCAGCATTGTTCGTTCAGTGGTAGAATTCTCGTCTGCCACGCGGGAGACCCGGCTCCGATTCCCGGCCAATGCACCTTCTGATTTTGGTTGCTACTCTTCCAGCGCTGGGTAACAGCCTTGCAGCAATCACACCCCACTAGGGCTGCAATAAAACCATGTCAGCATTGGTGGTTTAGTTGTAGAATTCTCGCCTGCCACGTGGTAGACCTTGAGTCGCTTCCCACCTAATACAAGTGCAGTTTTGTGTTGCTCCTTTTTCAGCTCTGGTTGACGGTCTTTTAGCACTCACACACACAAAGGCAAGGAAGAACACGGGTCAGCATTGGTGGTTCAGTGGTAGAATTCTCGCCTGCCACGCGGGAGACCCGGATTCGATTCCCGGCCAATGCAATTCCTGTTTTGTGTTGCTACTCTTCCAGCTTTGGGTATCAGCCTTGCAGCAATAACACCCCACTAGGGCTGCAGTATAAGCATATCAGCATTGTTGCTTCAGTGGTAGATTTCTTGCCTGCCACACAGAAGACCGTGGTCCGATTCCCGTCCATTACAATTGCTGTTTTGTGTAGCTACTCTTCCAGCTCTGGGTAACAGCCTTGCATTAATCCTTGCAGTGCTCCTTCATTGCTGAGCTTGACTTGTCATTTACTATCGCCCACCCACTCGTCACATTATGTAAGAAATTAGCGGAGGATAGACCCGCCTTGGTGCATCTATCTGTCTCCAGGCAGCACGCAAGCTATCTTCTTACACACGGCATCTTGCCAGAGTTTAAAAAAACGTGTGTCTGAGAAGCTTATGAATGGCATGTTTTCAGTCAACATTGACGAGGCCACGGACAAAAGTATGGATAAAATTCTTAATGTACTGGTCCGATTTTATGAAGAGGATGCAGGCAGTGTAAAAACACAGCATCTTGCCAGCAAAAAAGTAAATATTGCGAATGCCTCAGCTTTGATGCTGGAACTAAATGACGTCCTGCACTCATATGGGCTAAAGTGGAGGCAGGTCACCAGTATGCTACTAGACAATTGCGCAGTGATGAGGGGGAAGAAGTTGGGGCTTGAGACCCTAGCTAGAAAGGAGAACCCCAATCTGTTGGACATTTTGGGAGACACTGTCCATATGGTGTCAAATGCGGCTAAGGCTCTCATGAGCCCATTTCAATCAGAGGTGGAAGATTTTTGCTCTGATGTTTATAATGACATAGAGAAGTCCCCAAAGCAGAAGGAGATTTTTGCATAATTTCAGAGTTTACTCCATCTCCCCCCCCCAAGAGCTTGATAAGGCCCATTAGTAACCGATTCATTCAGATGCCTGAAGTCTGCAGTAGAATGAATGAACTACTGGATGTACTCGTGGTGCACTACTATCATGTCCTGGACCCAAATGAGGAACACAAATACAGGTAGGCCTAATAAAACTCTTTTTAATAATAACAGGTGTGATGTATTTAATGTTCGTTATTTAGTTTAGTTAGATTAAGCTCATTATGGAATGTACAGGAGGCCTAATGATGCAACATCTTTTGAGATATTTTTTTAAATGGTTATGGTAGGTGTTAGGAAAATAGCAAATTATCAGCATATTAAGGTAATAGGCTATATATATATATATATATATATATATATATATATATATATATATATATATATATATATATATATATATATATATATATATATATGTGTGTGTGTGTGTGTGTGTGTGTGTACTACAGAAGGCTTCTTAATCAGGTTTTTGAGCGGCATGACCTCACAACTGAGGAAAAGGCCAGGATAGTAGTTCTTCAGAAAGAGCAGGCAGCAGCGTCCCGGACGGGAACACAAGTTAACCAAGACCGAAAAGATCGCATCTCTGTGCTCATTTCAGAGTTTGACAGAGTAAAAGTCTTGATTCACTTATACAGAGGTATCTTTTGTATGACTAGGCAAACTTAATGCAACTTGAACTTGATGTTGTATTGGTTACATATTTTTGTGTTTTTAGTGTTTGTAGTCCACTAGCACCTGATCTAACAAATTACCTAAGTCATGATACAATGAAACAGTCAGGTCTTTTCTACAGCAACAATAACCAAATTAATGAGAATATGATCAACATTTAAGTACTGTGTGATGTTGTGAAGAACAATGTATCAAGGTAACAGTTTCCTATAATTTACTCCTGTACATGAAAGTGAGTAACATATTCAAAAGCCATCTCTGTAGTCTCATTACAGAGTCTAATCTAATTTTTATTTATCGGAGGATGCAAGACCTAGACTTGATACCTAGAAACATATGATGTCACCTCAAAGGCTATTTTTTGCATTGTGTCAGAAAGAAAAATGCTTTGTTATACAGTCATCTTGGAATATATCAAAAAGTAATTCCCTCTGTTATATGTATGACAGTATGACTAGTGTTCTGATCTAATTAATGTTTTGCTGGAAATAAATTTAGTTGTATTATTATTTAGTTACAGTATATATTGTATTTTAAATACATAATCATACTTTTGTTCAGTTATTTCCCACACCAGTCATGAGTTTTAATTGCTCAAATTGAATTATTTATTTTTTCTTATATTTGCAGGGGTCCTTCTGACATTTCAGAGATTTGTCAAAAAGCTTCAACATGAAAAGCCAATGGTGCATTTGTTGCATGTGGAAATGGTGGCCCTTGTTAAAGAGCTCCTGGGCAAATTTATGAGACCAAAGGCTGTTCCACTGAGTCACAAGGAGATTCTCAAGGTTGATGTACGGAGCAGGGATTTGCAACTGCCAAACCAGAGGCTCTCTGTTGGACAATTCTGCTACAATTCAATGAACAAAGCTCGTGTGGAAAGGAAGGTATGGGTTGGACATATCTATGACTCTCTCAGAGAAGGGTATCTGAGGTCAGCAGAGTTTCTGCTAAAAAACCTTCCCCTGGATAACATCATATCGCCGTCTCTAATTCAATCCGATGCAGTTGTTGGAGCATTCACTACATTAGGAAAGGCCTTGCCAAATGTTGTCCCTCCAGAAGAGATTGGTCAGCTGGTTGAAGAATGTCGGGCCTACCAGATGGATGCGGACATGCTTCTTCGTGTACCAAACTACATTGAAGGGGACTGTCGAGTTGATGTAGACTGGTGGAGCCATGTTGCTTCCTTGAAAAATGCAAAAAGAGGTGTGAGGTATCCCACCCTGTGCAAACTTGTTAAAGCGCTTTTGTCCATTTTTACAGGCCCCTTGGTGGAAGCATCATTCAATTTAATGGATGATATCCTAGAGTCTGACAGGTGCTCCATTAATGTGGAAACATATGAGAGCCTCGCAGTGATCAGGTCCACACTTAAGGCCAGGGACTGGACAGCCTCAACTATGAACATTGACCAGCCTTTAGGGCGATCCTGCCTTTCCTCATTCCAAAACTACCAATTACATTTAAAGAAAACGAAAGAGACTGCACAGGCACTAAAGCAGAAAAGGCTTAGTGAGGCAGCAAGGATTCTGTCCTCAAAGGAGGCAAACAAATTGGCTCAACAGGCCCGAAAAATCAAAAGGCCAGCAAAATCCTCTTCTGCACAAGCCTCCACTTCCTCTGCTCAACAGGCCCTCCTGAAAAAGAGAAGACCACCCCAATCCTCCTCTGCACAAGCCTCCACCACCTCTGCTCAAGCCACCACCACCTCTGCACAAGCCACCAACTCCTCTGGTCAACAGGCCCTGGAAGACCACCCCAACCCTCCTCAGCACCAGTCTCCACATCATCTGCACCAACACAGTTTTTACTCTCTTTTATCAATCCAAAGCATCATCAAACATGTTAAAAAGAAAAGGTTCTGAGGACCCAAAACAATGTTTATCAAAAAGGAAGAAATGAAGGGATGGAGACATGTTTTCCACACTGTCTTTTACAGTTATTTATTTTGTTTTTTTCAGTTCAGTGGTCACCATTTGCATGTTTTGGACCAAAAACTAAGTTCAGAAAGGAAAAAATAAAGGGAAGGAGAAATGTTTTTTTGTTAATCCCATACTGTCTTTTACAGTATACTTATTTATTACGGTTTTTCAGTTGAATGGTGCATATTTTGCAATTAAATTTGTTAAAGAAAAATGAATGTGTGTCCTTTTCATGTCCTTTAGTTAATCAATTCCTGTGTACTTTGGAGTACTATTATTGCCACTTACTGACCTGTCTTGGTATGGCTGTAGCATCTGTAGCATTTACTTCCAGTGATTGTTCTAAGATGGGCTAATAATGTCAATCTAGGCACTGAACATATTGAGAAGAAAATGCTAGGTTTTCTTGAATAATACTGGGGGCATAATGCAAATAGGAAAATATCTAAAAAGAGCCACTTGACAATAATGAAGATCAGGGTTACACATAGGCTGTTAATATATTTGGGCCCAGGGGCCCACAAGTTATGAGTTAAAAGTGCGTTGCATACATAGTACCCCCACCCCTACTCACCTCAGGGGCAAGGAAAAAAAGTTCAGGCTCAGGAATTTTTTCCACTATCAGCCCTGCAACTGTTACGAACAAGACTATATATATATGAAGTGAAACGGGCCGGAGTATAGTAAAAAGGGTTGGAGTGTTGTTCACTTGCTTAACAATTAAAGCAGTTCACATTGAGGTTGCTGATTGTTTGGACATTGACTAACGCATTAATGTATATATACTTATATATAAATATATATACAGTCTTGTATCAGTTATTTATAAAAAAAATTGGGGGTGGGGGGAATAAACAGGGAGGCTAATAACTCTGACTTCAACTGTATATCTGTGTGTGTATGAGTATATGTATATGGCTACTTTTATACTTTTTTTCGCAAAAGATTCTGACTTTCGTGCAGGATTGATTCTGCTGTCCCATGTCTTCAAAGAAAAAGTTGAGAATTTGATCACACTGGGAGAGGTATGGAACTTAGCTGAACTCTCGCTTTCTAATAGTCTTGATACATGTTTCTTATAGATGGTTAACTTTTTTTTTTTTTTTACTTTTTACAGTGTGATGCTGAGACTCCATACCCAACCATACAATTGGCAGAAACTGACTGGAAAATGGCTTTCTCCAAGAGGGCACAATTTTTTGTCAAAGTGGATGGTGTGGAGGTGTGCAGGGCAATGGGAGCTGAAGAAGGAATCATTGCAGCCTTCAGTGCTTATTATGTATTCAACTTGGCTTATCCACCATATATGAAGAATACACTGACCTTCCTGCAGCATGCCATAGCCAAGATTACTGAGGAGGGTGGCAAGCCCCTTCCAATAACGGTCACCCAAATAATTAATATCCTGTGCTAAAAATGCCACAGCCATATCGATGCACAAGGTGTGGAAGGAAAACCTTCACCTTAATGAAACTAATTCAACATGTTGGCCTGGTTCACAACCATGAACCAAATTTCAACATCACTTGTGGACTGAATGATTGCAAGTCATCTTTTACACTATATGAGTCTTTTAGGCGTCATGTCTATCGAAAACACAGGAAGCTTGTTCTGCCTCGTGATGACCTGGATGCTACTGAAAACATGGACCATGATTTTGAAAACATTGACTGTCACAATGATCTGGAAAATACCAACGAGCTACAGCCTTTGGCAGATGAAATGCCTCCACCTAGTAGGAATGAGCTTTTGGCTAACTTTAAAAAAAATCTCTTCAGTTTAATTCTTAAATGTAGAGAAAAAAATCACATTCCTCAGACTGTCCAGCACGAAATAGTTAATGACATGAATTTTTTATTTTGTTATTTTAAAGAAAATTACGACTCTTTTATTTCTTACCATCTCTTCAAAAAAAATGGGTTCAACATTTCAGAATGTCCTGAAACCAGACAAATGGTACAGTCAAGGGACTTCTTTGAAGAAGCTTCAAAAATTGTTAGCTCTCCACACATGTTAAAAGAGCACTGTAAATCTAAGCTTAGGCTGATTGAACCAGTACATCACATTTTGAGGTCACCGAGTGGACACAAAGTAGGCACCTATTCATATGTACCTATTACTGAGGTTTTAACTAACTACTGCTCACGTGACGACATATTTGATGAAATTCAGACAAATAACTATTTACACAAAGATCCAGATTACCTAAATGACTACACAAATGGTACATGTTTCAAGGAACATTCCTACTTTAAAGTCAACCCACATGCTTTAGAATTTGACGTTGTCAACCCGCTAGGTTAAAAAAAAGCAAGCACAAGCTTTGTGCTTTTTACTATACTGAAGGCAACCTTAAACACTCCTCAAAACTGAAGCACATTCACCTTGCTTTATTAGTATGACAAACCTTTGTAAAAAACTGTGGATTAGCAACCATTTTAAAACCAATGTTGGATGACCTGAAAAAACTTGAACGTGAAGGGTTCATGATAACTGTAGGTGGGATTGAGCAGACTGTTCATGCTGCACTAGCAACATTTTCGGCAGACAATCTTTCAGCACATATGTTAGCTGGTTTTACGATGTCATTTAACTCTGCTAGAGTTTGCCGCTATTGCATGGCAACCCACACAGACGTAAAAGATAAATTTACTGAAAGTGATTTTGTTTTAAGAACTCCAGAGGAACATCTCTACCATCTAACATGCATTGAAAACGCAAATGATCGAAGAACATATGGTGTAAACTATTCATCACCATTTAGTGAATTGAACTATTTTGACGTGACAGACATTTCCACCTGATATAATGCATGATTTGTTGGAGGGAGTTATTCCTCTAATAATAAAACTTGTTCTGAGCTGGGCTCACAAAGAAAAACATATCACTATTAAGGAGTTAAATGATTAACTTGAGCAACTCTCCATTGGTCAAAATGACAAAAAAAAAACAAAAAAAAAACAGTGCATTTGTCAGAGCGAAGCTTACACAAATCTGGAATTGCTGGGTCTGCCTCACAAAATGGTTTTTGTTTAGGATTTTGCCATTTTTAAATGGCACACCGTATTCCTCCCAACAGTAAACAGTGGAATGTTTTTCTGTTGTGTTGTGACATTGTTGACATTGTAATTGCCCCAAGAGTGAAAAGGGAAAACCTGGCAATGTTAGATACACTGGTGTTTGAGTTTTTGACACAGCTAAGGGATGTTTTTGGGGATGTTGTGACACCCAAGTGTCATTTTTTGATACATTACTCAAGACTAACATCTATATTTGAACCTTTGCGCTTGCTTTGGTGCATGCGTTTTGAGGCTAAACACCAGTATTTTAAGAATGTTGCTAGCAGCTGTAGAAACTTTATTAACATTGCCAAAACCTTAAGTGAGAGGCACCAAATGAAACAATGCTGGGAATTTTCCACACCTTGTATTCTTGATGAGTTTGAGTGCACTGTTAGACCTTACTAGGTTTTTTTACAGTAGAATACTGGCAACACTGTTGCCAGCCACTCACTGTAAAAGTTTGGTTACAGTAAGTAACTGGCAACAGTGTTGCCAGTTAATTACTGTAACTGAACTATTACAGTGAGTGGCTGGCAACAGTGTTGCCAGTAATTTACTGTAACTGAACCATTACAGTGAGTAGCTGGCAACAGTGTTGCCAGTTAATTACTGTAATAGAGCAGCAGTGGTAACTAACTGGAAACTGTGTACAGTTAATTACTGTATTGTAGTGTTACAAATCACAGCATTATACTGCATACACATTAATAGTATGTCATATATAGTTATTGTAGTGTTACTAAAATTAATTAGTATTCTTAGCTGTTATTTAAAAATAGAAGGCATAACATTTTTCAGACAAATTTATTTTATTGTTTTGGCACCAAACAAATAAATAACAGAAAAAGTATAACAAAATTAAGAAATCAGCAGATATAAATATTGTCTTGCATATAACAGGTCTGCACAGTAAGGCTGCGGTCACATTAACCTTTAAGCATGCAAAATTCTGTCATACTGCACTGCGAAGTGGAATTAAACAAAGCGAGTAGTGGAATTAAACAAAATAATTAGAGATTGAAAAAGCAAGCCAGAGAGGTCATGTTTTGATCTTTGATTGGTATCAAGCAATCACATGATGTGATTTTGCATGTCAGCGCTCTCCAAGCTTGAACTTTTCAATGCTGCGAATTATGAAATGTCACATGAGCTATCATTCCAGGTCAGCAGTACTCACATGCGTATGAATGGAAGTCTGTAGGGAGTAAAGTTCAGTGTGACCGGGACTTTAAGCTGTAACTCTAATTAAACACACCTGATCAAACTAATTAAGGCTTGTTAGAAATCTACAGGTAATGTTGAACCAGGGTGGGAGCTAAACTCTGCTGCTGCAGTTCTCCAGGAACTTGGAGTTTGACCCCATGGTATATAGCAGGGGTGCTCAATCCTGTTCCTGTATATCTATCTTCCTGCAGATTTCAGTTGCTACCCATATCAAACACACCTGCCTGTAATTATTACGTGGTGTTCAGGTCCTAATTAATTGATTTAGGTGTGTTTGATATGGATAAAAACTGAAATCTGCATGAAGGTAGATCAGCAAATGAACAGCAAAAAACACAAAATAATTATTTTAAAGTTTTAAATAATTAAAAACTGTGTCAAATCTCAATAAAAAGTTTAAAATAATTATAAAAAATAAAAATAAAGTTGGCAACACCGAAAAACCAAAAGATCCAATCTTTTATTGTTATAATTATCTCATGACAACAAACTTTTTTATTGTTTCTAATATAAATTCATAAACACTGCTCTGAAAAATACTTAGCAACAAACTCACAACCTGGGACCGGACAGTGGACCTTTTGTGTGTAGATGGCTATGTGTATCATGTTTTTGTGATTCCCTGTGATGATGTGCACATGTTACCTTACTGAGATGATGGAATTTAAATTTGGCTTAGTTGCCAGAAAGATACATACAACTGTTAGCATCTGTACAATATGGCCGTATGCAATATCCAATAAATACATATACTTAAACAAAAGTAATGTTAAAAGTTATATAAGGAGAGGCTAACTAGCTAATAATGTAGCTTTCAAGTACACAGTTCAAGATAACAGCAATATAAGTTAAAACACAGCCTTATTTTAGAAACCCTCAAAAACATTTGAACACATTTTACTTACTCATTGTAGATTCTTATTTAAAGCCTAAAACATATCAGACTCTACATCTGAATTGATGGACAGAGAATAGAGCACACTCAGCAGTAAACAAATCAAACACCTGGCTCCCTTAAAGGGCCGGCATTTTCTGAAAACTCTTTCTAACACCTTTGTGTTTAGAATAAGACAGACAATCTGTGGGAGTGTGTGGTGATGCCTAAATCATTATTTTCTGCCTTTAAAATGCACATCTCTATAAATAGCAACAAAAAAAATCAGAGAAGATGGGACAGTAATGGTTGAACAGTAATTTGCTATTTATTGTCAGTTACTATCTGTAATGAGTACATAAAGTAAATTACTGGAATTTATTCTTTGCACTACACAATTTCATACAAAGTCTACTCCTTTTATAGTAAAATAATATGTGTTAATAAATAATAAATGTTTCCTTTTATTACAGCAAAACACTGGCTATTTTACAGTTATTTACTGCACATACAACAGAGTAACAGTGCAGTTATACTAATTAAACACACCTGATCAAACTAAATCTAAAGGTAGTGTGTTGAAGCAGGGCTGGAACTAAATTCTGCTGGGCTGCGGCCCTTCAGGAGTTTGACATTTAGGAATTGCCTACATTTATCACAATCATGCACATATCATTGAATAAAAACAAAAAAAATATAAAAACTTCATCCAAAGCAAAAAAATAAATAAATAATCTGATCCTCATGTTGTTCCAAACCTGTAGTAATAATAATAATTAAAAAAAAACAAATAACCTGATTAATACATTTATTTAGGAAAGCCTTTATACTATACTGTTAATGCCACTTTTACCTACTTCATTTGAAGTTTTCAAACAAATTCATTGAGTCTCTGCAAAAATGTATGTACATGCTGTTTAAGATATTTTTTAAATAACACATTTTTACTAGTTATTTAGCAAAATACTAATACTCAGCTTAAAGTGCAATTTAAAAGCTTAACTATAGGCTAAACTAGGCAAATTAGATTAATTATAGAAAAGTAAACAAAGTTATAAAAATGATTGTGATAGTTTGGTTGCTTTGTGTGAATATTTTTGCCTTTAAATGCATCTCGTCGATATCTTTACTTTTTAATTAGCTCTGTGACATTGACATTGGTTGACTCCTGATACTCAATGTTAAAAACATTAAAGGAACCAAAGAAAACACAGAGATGGCTGCAGAGAAATTTAGCTTATCATCAATGCATTGTCTCACTTTCTCCTCAATACTGACCATTCACATACCGAAACTGAACAGTAAATATATATATATATATATATATATATATATATATATATATATATATATATATATATATATATATATATATATATCAATATATATATCAATATATATATCAACATAAAGCATCAGAGTACATGGGGTAATAATGGTTGAGCAGTAATTTACCATTTATTATCACAGTAACTATCTGTAATGAGTACATAATGTAAATTACTGTAATTTATTCTTTGCACTACAAAATTTCATACAAATCCTGCTTTCCTTTTTACAAATACTGTTTCCTTTTATTACAGCAAAACACTGGCTATTTTACAGTTATTTACTGCATAATCTACAGTAAGGGTTAACAGTGTAGGTAGGAGTATAGAGACTCCGTTATCATCACTCCCATTAGACCTACAGACAATTCTCACAAACATACACTCTATGGAACATTTCAACATTCAGCGCGTTTCAAATGTGACTGTTTATAGTGTGAGGTATGCATTAAAAGATGTATTCATAGTTGACTATGTCCATGCAGAAGAAATTCCCCTATTCTTCCAAATTAAATACATTTTAAATGTAAACACTGAATGGTTGCTGTAACGTTCCCTTGCAGAACGTATTTTGGATAAGTGTGTGCGTTCGTTTGTATGTGGGTGTGTCGTTTCATGCATGTGTTACAGGTACGAACGGCATTGGAGGATCCGCATTTCGTGCTGATGACGTTGGCCGCTGATGCTGGGTTTGCGCCACCAATCGCTGGTTGGCGTAGCGTTTAAAAGCCGAGCCCAAACTGCAATGGCGATCTCTCTCTCTCTGTCTCTTTCCTTCTCGCCACTTCTCGCTCTTATTCTTTCTGTGGGTCTCTGTGAGGACAGTCTCTCTTGCGAGGGCTAGTCTGAGAGAATGTGTTTTGCTTGTTTAATGCTCTTGTCTAAAGTTTGCGATTTAACAATGTTTGTGAAATTGTCCAGTTAACTGACATGTTTGAGTGATGCCTCGGAGAGGTGTAGGAGTGAGTAAGTCGCGCGATATACATATACAACACTCAGATTGATATTTTGTATTAGTTCATTAGGTTCAGGAGAATGTGCTGTTTTCTGTATGTTTTGTTTTTAGTTAGAGCAGTTTAGTTAAGACGTTTGGTACGTTGAAGATGTTTCTTTTCATGCTTTTCTTTTCATATTTAGTTTAGTTTGGTGAAAACAGTTACTGAGTTTTGTTATATTTATTTCTTTGATTTAAGCACATTCAACTACTTCCTCTCCCCCCAGGTAATTCATTATTTAATCATTGTAAATATTTTTCTTTCACTGTATAATATATTTTCACTGGTTTTCATGGGATATATGGGCAATAAATAATTGCAGTGATTATTTGATTCAGTTTATTTCTTTCTCCATCCGCTTGTCACACACATTAAACTAATGTATGTTATTGTCATCTACTCCTAGTTTAATATTAACATCTAAAAGGACGTAACATATAATTGGGGGCTCATCCGCGATCTATTTAAATTATTTAAAATCTTAATTTAGTCCCGGATAATAGTTTTGTGTGTGTGTGTACTCGGATGGTGTAGAGAAAAAAGGAGAAAAACTTTGACAGTGAAATAGTATCATTTTCTCTCTTTGCAATTTTGGTCTTTTGTAAGTAAGTAGGCTATTTGTGAGAATTTAGACAATGAGTACTTTTGATTTAGAAACATTTGTTGCTAATCCGATATTGGAAGTTTTTGAGCGATGTAGGAAAGACGATTTATTGCAGATAGGTGAACACTATCGCATTCCTGTTGTGAGGCAGTCTTTAAAGCGCCTTATTAAAGACGAGGTTTAAAGCACTTGATTAAACACAAAATTTTAAATTTACCTGATGCGGATGGCGATAAGGCTGGTGCAGAGGCTGTAGAACACAGTTCTGATAATTTAGTGGATGCGGAGAAGGAGACGGGTGAGTATGCCGAGGTGGAGACCGAGGCAAAGACTGGCTTGCCGCCCTTCCATCCATTTTCCCCGACTTCACTTGAGTCTGGGGGTGATGCGAGGCTAAAGGTCCGCCTGGCTCGCATGCAGATTGAAGCTCAAGAGCGAGCTGAGACGCGCCACGCCGAGATGAAGCTGCGCCTGGATATCCGTAAATTGGAAATCGACGCGGAGACACAGGTAAAACTTAGACAGCTCGAGTTAGACTCGATGAAGGTTGGTTCTGGCCGATCTGTACAGTTAAATCCTGTAAGTCCTGCTGCTAATGATAATTCGGCAAGTTTTTTGAGTGATGTTTCGTCTAGTGCTTTTGATATTAGTAAGCATATTGCTTTAGTGCCTCACTTCAGAGAATCCGAAGTGGATTCCTATTTTGCTGTGTTTGAGCGTGTGGCTGCCGCACTTCATTGGCCTAAAGAAGTTTGGTGTCTTTTGCTACAGTGTAGATTAGTCGGTAAGGCACAGGAAGTTTGTTCTGCTTTAACTTTGGAGGAGAGTTTGAAATATGATTCAGTTAAGAGCGCTGTTCTCCGCGCATATGAGTTAGTGCCTGAAGCATATCGACAACGTTTTAGAAACCAAAAGAAAAATGCACAGCAAACATTCGTAGAATTTGCCCGTGACAAGGGAGTTCTTTTTGATAAATGGTTGGCTGCTAACAATGTGAGAGATTTTAATGCGCTGCGAGAATTGATGCTTCTGGAGGATTTTAAAAATTGCCTGCCTGAGAGAATTGTCACATATCTTAATGAACAGAAAGTCACGACTTTGTCACAAGCCGCAACTCTTGCGGATGAGTATGTGTTAACGCACAAGAGCGTGTTTTCTGTACCCCGACCTGACAAGACATTGAGTTCCTTCACGGCTCAAAATTCCGCACGTCCAAAAAGTAGTTCACCAACGAATAAAGAGATTAGAGAGTGTTTTTACTGCCACAAAATCGGGACATTTAATTTCCGAATGTTTAGTGCTTAAACGAAAAAATCAGCAAGGGCAAATGAAACCAGCAGCTTTTGTGAAAACTTTGTCTGAACTTGACTCTAGTGAAAATGAAATTGACGCTGGCTTTAAGCCATTTTTAATGAAGGGGCTGATTTCTGTGAATGGAAATACTGAAGAGCAGAAAGAAATTAAAATCTTGAGGGACACTGGCGCACTTCACTCGTTTTTAATTTCTGATGCACTTCCTTTATCTGATCAGACTTACTGTGGATCCAACATTCTAGTTCAGGGAATTGAGATGGGTGTTTTAACGGTGCCTTTGCATCGAATTCACTTGCAGTGTGATTTGATTTCAGGTTTTGTCAAAGTTGGTGTACGTCCTTCCTTTCCTGTCAAAGGTGTTGCGTTTATTCTCGGAAATGACTTGGCCGGGGATAAAGTTTCATCTTTGCCTGAAGTGGTTGATAAACCTGATTGTTTTATCCCTGCTGATGACATTTCTAACACGTTTCCAGAAGTATTTTCAGCGAATGTAGTCACTTGTGCCCAAAAACGCAGAATTGGAGAAGAAATAATATTATCTGATTCATTTTTGCCACCTTTGTTTACTGAGAAAAATCCTGTTTCGGTCGATTTGAAAAGTTTTAAAGGTGCTGAGAAAGAAACGCGCTCCGACAATACTCCGCCCACAGATGCGCCCGAATGTGATCTTTTATCTGAACCTATTTCGCACGAACGAATTAAAAATGCACAACGAGATGATGAGTCCTTAACGAAATGTTTTTCTGCGGCTGACAAAGATTTTAAACAAACGAAAAATAACCTGAGTGTATACGTGATTGACAATGGATTATTGTTGCGTAAATGGCGTCCTAGCAGAGATGTAGAGAACGAATGGGAGGTTGTTTGTCAGATTGTTCTGCCTACAATTTATCGAGAACAAGTGCTAAATTTGGCCCACGATCACCCTTTATATGGTCATTTAGGTGTGACAAAAACTTACAAGCGCATTCTTAAACATTTCTTCTGGCCTGGCTTAAAGAAGGATGTTGTTTCTCACTGTCGCACTTGTCATGTTTGTCAGGTCACTGGCAAACCAAATCAAAAGATTCCACCAGCACCACTTGTTCCGATCCCTATTGTTGGCGAACCATTTGAGCACGTCATTTTGGATTGCGTTGGTCCTCTTCCAAAGACGAAAGCAGGTAATCAGTTTTTATTAACTATTATGTGCTCTGCAACCCGCTTTCCCGAAGCCATCCCGCTTAGGAAAATCACTGCACCTGTTGTGATCAAAGCAATGATCAAATTTTTTTCTACTTTTGGGTTACCAAAAATCGTACAAACAGATCAAGGTACGAATTTTCTGTCAAAAGTGTTCACGCAAGTTTTAACCTCATTAGGCATAAAGCACCGAACATCAAGCGCGTATCATCCTGAAAGTCAGGGAGCTATCGAACGTTTTCATCAAACACTAAAATCCATGTTGAGAAAATATTGCATGAGCTCTGAAAAAGACTGGGATGAAGGAATACCATTAATGTTGTTTGCAATTCGTGAATCTACTCAGGAGTCATTAGGGTTTTCTCCGGCAGATTTAACATTCGGCCACGTCTTTCGCGGGCCTCTTAAAGTGCTGAAAGATGGGATGTTAAATGAAAAATCAAAAGGAGTAAATATTTTGGATTTTGTTAGCCGTTTTAGAGAACGTTTGCACAATGTTTGTACTCTTGCACGTGAGTCACTGTCCGTAGCTCAGGAGGACATGAAAGGATGGTATGACAGGAAAGCTGTTGTCCGTGACATTAAACCTGGCGATGATGTTTTAGTACTGCTACCGGTACCCAGTTCAGCGTTGTCCGCTCGTTTTTCTGGCCCCTATAAGGTGTCGAAAAAACTGAGTGAAACTGACTTTGTGATAAATACACCTGATCGAAAAAGAAAATTTCGCACCTGTCACATTAACATGCTCAAGTTGTATTACCCTAGGAAAGTGTCTGGTAATTTCGAAAAGGAACAACTTGCTGCTGTTTCCTCTGATCCCTTAGTTGCTGCTGTCACTGCTGTGTGTGACTCTGCTGATGTGAGTGAGCTGCCTTCTCTGGGTGAGTGTCACAATGATGATGATGATGATGACTTTACGTTTCGTAATGACTTGACGATGTGTGGTAGACTTTTGAATTCGGAGATCCTTGATAATTTGCCAGATTATTTTAATACTTTGTCAGAAACACAGAGAAGTGATTTGATCAAACTGTTGCGAGAATATCCGATGCTGTTTAGTGATGTGCCGACTCAAACTAACGTGCTACAGCATGATATTCAAGTGACATGCGATCATCCTATTAAGCAACATGCTTACAGAATAAATAATGTAAAACGTTCTGTGATGAAAGACGAAGTTGATTATCTGTTAAAAAATAATCTAGCAGAGTATAGTCATAGTCCCTGGAGCTCTCCGTGTCTGCTTGTGCCAAAAGCTGACGGTACATTCCGTTTTTGCACGGATTATCGTAAGGTAAATTCCGTAACTGTGCCAGATAGTTATCCATTGCCCAGAATGGAAGACTGTATTGACAATTTGGGTTCGGCGAAATTTGTCACGAAGTTAGATCTACTCAAAGGATTTTGGCAAATACCATTATCTCCGCGAGCTGCGCAAATTTCAGCTTTCGTTACACCGGATAACTTCCTACAATACAAAGTAATGGCTTTCGGGTTACGAAACGCTCCCGCAACTTTCCAGCGCCTCGTAAACATCGTATTGTCTGGAGTTCCAAGTTGCCATGCATACCTCGATGATTTAGTAATTTATTCCTGTGACTGGGATGAGCATTTGTCTGCACTTCGTACTGTTTTTAAACGGTTATCTGACGCTTTGTTGACTATTAATTTAGCCAAGTGTGAATTTGGAAAAGCAACAATTACCTATTTGGGCAAAGAAGTAGGTCAAGGTCAAGTTCGTCCTGTGAGTGCCAAAGTGACAGCTATAGCTGAGTTTCCTATTCCTACAACGAGACGCGAGTTGCGCCGCTTTTTAGGAATGGCTGGTTATTAAAGGAGTTTCTGTCGTAATTTCTCGACTGTTGTTTGTCCCTTGACTAGCTTGCTGAGTCCAAAAGCTGATTTTGTATGGTCTGATGCATGCCAACAGGCTTTTGAGAGTATTAAGTTGTTGCTTACTTGTGCACCTGTTCTTGCCGCACCTGACTTCTCACGTCCATTTAAAATAGAAGTTGATGCCAGTTCTTTGGGTGCTGGCGCTGTGCTTGTCCAAGAAGATGATGTTGGCTTTGATCACCCAATCTGTTACTTTTCACGTAAGTTTAATAGACACCAACGTAATTATTCCACCATTGAGAAGGAAGCTTTAGCTTTGATTTTGGCGTTGCAGTTCTTTGAGGTTTACGTGGGTTCATCAGTTTTGCCTGTTACAGTATACACTGACCACAATCCTCTAGTGTTTCTGTCTAGAATGTACAATCACAATCAACGCCTTATGCGTTGGTCGTTGATTGTACAAAATTTTAACTTAAACATAAAGCATAAGAAAGGATCTGAAAATGTCATTGCTGACACTTTATCTAGAGCTTAATGTTGCTTTATGTTTAGTCTTAAGAGGGTGAGTGTAACGTTCCCTCGCAGAACGTATTTTGGATAAGTGTGTGCGTTCGTTTGTATGTGGGTGTGTCGTTTCATGCATGTGTTACAGGTACGAACGGCATTGGAGCATTTCGTGCTGATGACGTTGGCCGCTGACGCTGGGTTTGCGCCACCAATCGCTGGTTGGCGTAGCGTTTAAAAGCCGAGCCCAAACTGCAATGGCGATCTCTCTCTCTCTGTCTCTTTCCTTCTCGCCACTTCTCGCTCTTATTCTTTCTGTGGGTCTCTGTGAGGACAGTCTCTCTTGCGAAGGCTAGTCTGAGAGAATGTGTTTTGCTTGTTTAATGCTCTTGTCTAAAGTTTGCGATTTAACAATGTTTGTGAAATTGTCCAGTTAACTGACATGTTTGAGTGATGCCTCGGAGAGGTGTAGGAGTGAGTAAGTCGCGCGATATACATATACAACACTCAGATTGATATTTTGTATTAGTTCATTAGGTTCAGGAGAATGTGCTGTTTTCTGTATGTTTTGTTTTTAGTTAGAGCAGTTTAGTTAAGACGTTTGGTACGTTGAAGATGTTTCTTTTCATGCTTTTCTTTTCATATTTAGTTTAGTTTGGTGAAAACAGTTACTGAGTTTTGTTATATTTATTTCTTTGATTTAAGCACATTCAACTACTTCCTCTCCCCCCAGGTAATTCATTATTTAATCATTGTAAATATTTTCCTTTCACTGTATAATATATTTTCACTGGTTTTCATTGGATATATGGGCAATAAATAATTGCAGTGATTATTTGATTCAGTTTATTTTTTTCTCCACCCACTTGTCACACACATTAAACTAATGTATGTTATTGTCATCTACTCCTAGTTTAATATTAACATCTAAAAGGACGTAACAATATATATATATATATATATATATATATATATATATATATATATATATATATATATATATATATATATATACAACAGTTCTGTCTGGTTCTCAAATCTGATTGGCTGATAGTCGTGCAATATTCTGCAATATCAGAACTCCTACAGCCTCTTTACCCTTTGTATATTACTCCGCCCACATACAGCCAGCAAAAAGCAGACACTACAGATCTAAAGTTTAAAAGTTGCTTGCTCAGCTGTTTAACTGACAGCTTATGATTTGAATCCAATGTGGAAGAAAGTAGTTCCACATACAAAAGGGTTTTTGAAAATCTCTGTGATTTTGTTTATACACAATTATGCCGTCAAAGTGTTGTATAAACGCAATATCACACTCGTAGCACTGCTACTCGTGTGATATTGCTCATATATATATATATATATATATATATATATATATATATATATATATATATATACATATATTTACGCGTGTCTGTGTGATGAATGTAAAATTTGGCCCGGGACAAAGTTTTTTTTTTTTTTTTTTTTTTGCATCTGGCCCTCGGCCCAACACGTTTGGACACCCCTGGTCTAGGGGTATGATTCTTGCTTTAGTTGCGTGAGGTCCTGGGTTCAAATCCCGGATAAGCCCTTGCAGTTCCCTGTTGTTTAGAGGGACATCTTAGTGTTCACAGAGGCCTGTTTCAATGCCAGTTTGCAAGCATTAGATGTCATCTAATGAAGGTCTTGGTTCCATGGTGTAATGGTTTGCACTCTGGACTTTGAATCCAGTGATCCAAGCTCAAATCTTGGTGGAACTTGCAGCTTCAAATCAATGAAATGAATGAGACCTATTTCAATCTTCTTTTGAAGAATTTCAGTTTGTCACCAGATAGTGTCGCGACATAAACATTCCTTGCATAGTAGCTTGCTGGTCTAGGAGCATGATTCTCGTTCATGCCGTGAGAAATCCCAAGTTCAAATTTTGGTTGAGCCCCTACACTTGTCTGCTGTTTTGTAAGGGTGTTGTGGCTTACACAGTAAAATTGTTGCATTCAATGGCTCGTTGGTCTAGGGATATGAATCTCGCTTAGGGTGCGAGAGGTCCTGGGTTCAAATCCTGGATGAGCCCTTGCAGAAGTCCTGGGTCCAAATAAAGAACAATCCCTGCTTCAATGCTTGAGCTTTTGAAGGTATGTTCTGACTCAACTGTTAAATAAGGATTTATGACCATCTGCTGCTTCTGATGCCATGTAAAATGTAGAAGCTTTGCTGGATCGTTGGTCTGGGGGAATGATTCTCGCTTCGGGTGCGAGAAGTCCCGGGTTCAAGTCCCTGATGAGCCCTTACAATTCTCTGTTGTTTTACAGGGCATTTTGGCTTTCATAAAAACGTCTTTTGAAGAATTCCAGTTTTTCAGCAGAAAGTGTCACCACATAAAACATTCCTTGCATAGTAGCTTGCTGGTCTAGGAGCATGATTCTCGTTCATGCTGTGAGAAATCCCAGGTTTAAATTTTGGTTGAGCCCTTACAGTTGTCTGCTGTTTTGTAAGGGCGTTGTGGCTTACACAGAGGCCTTTTTTCTGAGAATGCTGGTTTGTCAGCAAATAGTGTTGCCAAGTAAAGTCTGGGTGCAAGAGGTCCTGGGATCAAATACCCATATAAGTCTTGCAGAAGTCCCGGGTCCAAATGAAGCACAATCCCTGCTTGAGCTTTGGAAGGTATGTTCTGGCTCAATTGTTAAATAAGGATTTATTACCGTCTGCTGCTTCCGATGCCATCTAAAATATTCAGGCTTTTGTGGCTCGTTGATATAGGGGTATGATTCTCGCTTTGGATGCGAGAGGTCCTGGGTTCAAATCTGGGACAAGCACTTGCAGTTCTTTGTTGTTTTGAGATGCCATCATGGTTTTTCCAGGAGCCTGTTTCAATGCCAGATTGCAAGCATAAGATATCCTTTAATGAAGGTATTGTGTCATGGTATAATGGTTAGCACTCTGGATTTAGAATGCAGTGATCCGAGCTCAAATCTTGGTGGAACTGTTTTCCTTCTTTCTTTGCAAATGAAATGAATGAGACCTATTTCAATCTTCTTTTGAAGAATTCCAGTTTGTCAGCAGATAGTGTCGCGACATAAACATTCCTGTCACTAATTAGTGAGTGGTTCGGATACTATGTGCTGAGATAGCTATTTCATGCTATTACGATCCTCTTACACCAATTACTTACATAATGGTATGTGTGTTTTTGCCATGCAGCTTAAATCTGTGTAATAGATAAGATCAATTTACCTCACTGAAGCTACTGGATTTAAAAAAAAAAAAAAAAAAAAAAGTATAAGCAAACAAGTGACTCAACTTGTCGGTCTAGGGCTGCGACTTTTTTTGAGCAGGAGAAGTCCCGGGTCCACATGAGGCACAAGCCCTGCTTCAACACTTGAGCTTCTTAAGGTATATTCTGACTTGATTGTTAGATAAGGATTTCTGACCATCTGATGCTTCTGATGCCATGTGAAATGTTCACACTTTAGTGGCTCGTTGGTCAAGGGCTATGATTCTTGCTTTGGGTGCGAGAGGTCCTGGGTTCAAATCCCAGACAAACCCTTGCGGATGTCCTGTGTTTTACAGGGCATTATGGCTTTCATAAAAACGTCTTTTGAAGAATTCCAGTTTGTCAGCAGACAGTGTCGCCACATAAAACATTTCTTGCATAGTGGTTGGCTGGTCTAGGAGTATGATTCTCTTTCATGCTGTGAGAAATCCCAGGTTCAAATTTCGGTTAAGCCTTTACAGTTGTCTGCTGTTTTGAAAGGGCGTTGTGGCTTACACAGAGGCCTTTTTCTGAGAATTCCGGTTTGTCAGCATATAGTGTTGCCTTGTAAAGTTGCTGTTTTGCAGTGGCTTGTTGGTCTAGGGGTATGATTCTCGCTTAGGGTGCGAGAGGTCCCAGGTGCAAATGAAGCAAAAGCCCTGTGTAACACTGCCCTTGTATGGCTCCTATTATATATGTTGACTAGTGTATTTTTATAATGGAGACCAACGCTAACTATTAGAATTCTTTTTGGACCAGAATTTAAAGGTAGGATTCGACTCACTGGAGCAAAAGAACAATACTTATAGAGATAATAGTGTAATCTAATTTTAAGATTAATAAATGAATCATATAAATTCACAAAACAAACTGATGCAAAATATGTTGTATTGTTTTGCTTAATGCACTTTTGAGATTTAAAAGAAAGAAAACAAATAAAACCAATATAAAACAGTATAATACAACAGAGAATGTGAATAGTAAATTCAACAACAACAAACTGCTATAAACATAAATGCAAAGTCCAGTTTCAAAGTTCCAAACAATCCCTAAATTGTAATTTCAGATTGCAAAAACAAAGTCTTTGTTAAAAGTAAAGATGAACTTTTAATATAAAGTCTCTGTTTGAAGCCAAAGTGTCCAGTTAAATTTCTCCTTTCAAAAATTTGGACGAAAAAAAATAAACAGTCCAAGGAAAAAATATTTAAATTGTTTCCATGAAAAATATCCTTGTAGAAAACACGAGGAGAGGAAAAAAAAAAACAACTCTCTTAACAAATTAGTTTGGTCCTACCAGATTATCAGATTTCACTCTCTTTTACCCAGTTCAGGCACGTATCAGTGGGATGGCTCACCAGTCCAGACCAGAATATGAATATTCAGCCAGGACGATCTCAGGATGACCGTTCTCAACCAAGAACAACACCGGCAGTAGTGAGGAGGACAAAAAACACACACACAAAAAAAAAAACGGCCAAAGACAGTAATTAGTGAAGGATAAAGTTGAATCAAGTCTATTTAGTCAGTTTTCTATTGATGTACTATAAACTGGTTGTTAGATCACTAGCTCTCGTCTGCTCGTTAGCTCTCCAGCTCTCACTTGCTCGTTAGCTCTCGTGTGCTCGTTAGGTCTCCAGCTCTCACTGCTTGTTAACTCAATATCTCTCTAGTTCTCGGTTGTTTGTTAGCACTATATCTCTAGTTCTCGGTTGCTTGTCAACTCGCTACCTCTCTAGCTCTCGTTTGCTTGTTGGCACTATCTGCTTGTGCTTTTCGTCCGCATGTGCGGGGGCGGAGCTAACTGCTCACTTCTCCAATCAAGATCAGGTACGAAAATATTTGTTAATACCTTTAATTACACAGCGATCTTTCTGCTTTTTATTCACTTATTATTAAAGTATTAATAATAAAATAATATAAATAAATAATAAAAATAATACTTTCTAAAATGATTATTAGTGACCTAGATTTAGGATCTGGGTTCCACCTGCTTCAATGCTTAAGCTTTTGAAGGTATGTTTCTGACTCAATTGTTAAATAAGGATTCATGACCATCTGCTGCTTCTGATGCCTTGTGAAATATTCAATCTTTTGTGGCTTGTTGGTCTAGGGGTATGATTCTCGCTTGAGGTGTCAGATGTCTTGCGTTCAAATCCCAGACGAGCCCTTCCAGTTGATGTTCACAGAAGCCTGTTTTAATGCCAGTTTGCAAGCATTAGCAATGTTATGTGTGTTTTTGCCATGCAGCTTAAATCTGTGTAATGGATAAGATCAATTTACCTCACTGAAGCTACTGGATTAAAAAAAAAACAACATTTTATAAGCAAACAAGTGACTCAACTTGTCGGTCTGGGGCTGCGACTCTTTTTATGGGCAGAAAAAGTCGGGATCCAAATGAGGCACAGGCTCTGCTTCAACGCTTGAGCTTCTAAAGGTGTGTTCTGAGACAACTGTTAGATAATGATTTCTGACCATCTGATGCTATGTGAAATGTTCCCACTTTAGTTCCCCACTTTAGTTCAAATCCCGGACGAGCCCTTGCAGAAGACCCGGGTCCAAATAAAGCACAAGCCCTGCTCCAACGCTTGAGCTTTTGAAGGTATGTTCTGACTCAATTGTTAAACATTCGTACGCATCACATCAGCTGTTAGCGGGAGTGATCATTCTCTCATTCGGTATTCACCTGCTTTCTATTGCTAGTGTGAACGCAATTATTTTTTTTGTCAGTCGTGCTGTTTCTTGATTCTAAAATTGCATTTGCACGCATATTGGGTCATCCTTATAGTCAAATCCTGCTTTAAGAAAACCACAATTTAAAAATTATTTTCAACTAGCCAAAGTGGCTAGTGGAGGTATCTGTCTAACCCGCCAAAGCTGAAATTTACCAGCATTTGGCAGGTTGGCGATGTTAATGTTAAGCCCTGATAGTAACCGTCTTTTCATGAGCTGCAATATTATTTTAATCTGAATGCAAGCTCTTTTACGACAGAGTATGGGCTGCAGTTGCATGACTGACAACATCATGACTATTAAATGAAGGATTAAACAAAACATCTTGTGCTTAAAATGTGTGGCAAACACGGTTACTTGCAAACTCCGTAACTTACCTCAGGCTTTGCAGTGAATGACTTTAGTCATTTTCATAGCAGACTTTTAACCCACCAGAAGTCTTTTATCCACTCTTCAAAAAGTGTAAATGGTGAATTAACATTCACCACATGATCTCTGATCAGATGTGCCACTATTTCTAACATTAGGTGGTGGAAAACTAAATCTGTCAGTGTTATTTTCATTCTCTCTGATCCAGACCTTTACATTTTTGTGGCAGTATCTCTCTGTCATCTGAACTGATTGACAGCTTATACTGACCAATGCGTTCGCGTTCATTGCAAGAGCAGTGGGCCAATCAGAAGAGCGGTGGGGCGGGCATTGTGGGTTTTGTTTACTGCAGCAAGTTGACATGAAAACTGTTCCTGAGCGCTGCGTTTGGCGTTTTTAAGTGCAAAAATACATTCTGCGTGAAGCTCGCATAGAAAAAAATTCAGGTGCATATGCGACCACAACGGTTGTAATTTAGCGTACTGCAACTTCAATTTCAAGCAGGTTCAAGCACTTTGTTCAAACTTCAAGCTCTTTTCTAACCTTGAAAACACTATATTAAAAATCAAGCATTTTCCAGGATTTCCAGCACCCGTAAGAACACTAAACGGTGGAGGGCCTAATCACAGATATTGATGAGACGGCCTACAGAGAGGACGTGCAAACGCTGAAGCAGTGGTTTCAGGAAAACCACCTGATGTTGAGCATCAGCAAAACCAAGTAACTGGTGGTGAAATTCAGGAGAGAGACGAGAGAACATACCCCCATCCCCATCAACGGGACATCAATGGAGAGAGTCAGAACTTTCAAGTTTCTTGGTATACACATCGCTGAGGATTTGACATGGACTGCTCACACAGACGCAGTGCTGAGGAAGGCACAACAATGCCTCTTCTTCCTCAGGTGTCTCAAGAGGTTTGGAATAAGCCCTCACATTCACCGCTTATTCTACACCTGCATTGTGGAGAGCATCCTGTCTGGCTGTATCACCACCTGGTATGGAAATAGCACCAGCAGCAATCACAAAGGCCTGCATAGGATTGTGCAAACTGCTGGACGCATAGTAGGAGGTGAGCTGCCCTCCCTTCAGGACATCTACACCAGGCGGTGCATGAGGAAAGCCAAGAGAATTATCAGCAACTCCAACCACCCAAGCCATAGACTTTTCTTTCCGCTACCCTCCGGCAGACGGTTCCGCAGCATCCAGTCACGCACTAGCTGGCTGAAGGAAAGTTTCTTACCTCAGACTATAAGGCTGATGAACACTTAACACACCCCACGCAGACTCTTTCATACCCCTCACTGCACACCATCAATATGTAGCATGCACTGCACTTTAAAAAATCCATTCTTGAAACAATACTGCCTACAACTATGTGGACACCTATTCATTGTATATATCGCTGTCAATTTTACATTGTTGTTGTGTCATTTTATTTGCACTGTCTGTATTTTGCACTGTCGTTGTATTTGCACTATTTGTATTTTGTACTGCCTGGAGCCAGCACCTAAGCTTTTCACTCATCATAGCACACGTGTTGCTGCTGATGTGACAATAAAAGTGATTAGATTGAATTTAAGTGTGGTTTATTCATAAACTAATTTCGAGAGGATCACGTGCTTATAATCAACACGGCTGGCTCCTTGTTAGCTCCGTAATCAGCCCTATTAGATGATTACAGAAGCATTATAAATAACCTGAGTTTTCCACTCCAGTTATCTTTGTCTTGAAGCTCGCTTCCCGCTACAAAACGCTCCAGCATCGCACCATTTAACCTATCGATACGGAAGAACACACAACAACAACAACAACAACAAACAACAACTCCAGCCAGAGCTCCACTCTCCCTGAGAATTCAGCCACAGCCTCGCCAAAATCGAGCCTGAATTCCCGCAAAAACGCCGGTGCTGCCCACCAGCTCTTCCATCTCCACTTCAAACTGCCTCACGCAAACGCAGTCCACAACTCCACCTAAACTCTCTAGGCGTCGACGATCCAAAACATCGCAAAAGCCTAACTCACTGCTTCCTAGCGGTGCACCCTCGGTAACGTATAGTACGCTTTTAAGGGGAAGCATTGCGGAAACAACTAATCTCCATCAAAGATTAAACCTATTTACAAATCTTTTAAAAACAAGACTTGCGTGATTAGAAGATTCATAAGAACTCACCCTTCAAGCCCGTCCACAAATCCATAAGTAAATCACTGCAAAGATCACGACATTAATCCACGACATATTGATACGTCGATGGACCGCGCTGTTATCATCCAAACTAGTCGCTGGTGTGCCGCAGTGTCTTCACACTACACTGGTAAACAAACTTGGCCTCCGATCTTGATTGACGCCCCATCGAGCCAATAGCGAAGGAGCAGCGCCCTCATCCAATGCGCTTTTAAAACTCGATATGGTTCCGCCCTCTCAACAATTCATGAATGAACCCAGCCATAAAAGACTCATGAATGAACTGAGACAGACATGCTTGCAAATTAAGTTAAGATTAAGAATTTTAGAAGTTAAGATTCCTAACATGTATTTAAACAAATTAAGTAAAGCCCATAACAAACATTCCATTCATACAGTTTCCACTAAGTAGTGAATTAAGCGTTTGATGTTGGGATTTGATATAATAAATAAATAAATTGACTAATAATAATAATAATAATAAATGAATAAATTAATAATAATAATAATAAATAATAATAAAATAATAAATAAATAAAATAAATAAAAAACCTCTGCCAGATCTGATAGCATTTAACTTCTGTAAAGACTACTACCCAACCAGTGAGAATTTAACACAAAAGTCCAATCGTAATACGTCAATGACCCATACTTGCATATACAGTGCCATATGTAACTTATAATGGCACGCCGGCTGGAGGTGAAAATGGTAAAGAAACTAACTTTTCGCTTGACTGCATGAATAGGACATTTCAAGAGTTCACACTTAGCTGATGATTTACAAAGCTTATTTGGCATGCTGTCCCGGGAGAGAGCCCCGAGCTCAAGGGCTCCTCGAGCCCGGGGCTTCCTCCCGTTGGCAGAGCAAGAAGGGAGCCTGAGCTCGGTGGATCTCAGAACTCCCCTGCCGCTGTAGCTAAGGGAACGTAAGGAATTAGACCAGCTTGATTGTTAAGTATGTTGAATGTCTTTGGATGGTGGGAGGAAACCGGAGAGCCCGGGGAAAACCCACGCGGACACGGGAAGGATATACAAACTCCCCACAGAAACACTCACCGGTCCTATCGAACTAGGACCGGCAGTATTCTTGCTGTGTGGTTCACAGTGCTAACCACTGGACCGCCGTGCCGCCCAATTACAGGTAAAGGAGGAGAATAGGGGAGGAGGGGGGTTTCTTCCAAACGAAGATAAAGTGAACTGAAAACTTAGACTATTTATGGTGCCTTAGGGCTCATATGATTGGAAGATTAGTGATTAGCAAATGCGAGACTGGACGTGATAAATCATAAGCACGTGATCCTCTCGAAATTAGTTTATGAATAAACTTCACTTCAAGAGTTCACACTTAGCTGATGATTTACAAAGCTTATTTGGCATGCTGTCCCGGGAGAGAGCCCCGAGCTCAAGGGCTCCTCGAGCCCGGGGCTTCCTCCCGTTGGCAGAGCAAGAAGGGAGCCTGAGCTCGGTGGATCTCAGAACTCCCCGAAATGCAGAAATTAATCGCTCGGGACAGCAGCCGCGTATTCGAAGAAAAAACCCCCCAAAAGGCAGGAAATTTAGAGCTATATCCGGCTGCTGGATATAATAGAAGGAAAGAGGTTAAATGCATGGGCATTAATTAGATAGGATTAATAAGGGTGAAAAGAGGATTCTGATAACTCTTGCTGGAGTTAGAGTTTGAAGGAACCCCTGCGGGGTTCATGGTTTTCGGGGTTAAGAAGAAGGGGAGAATAGGTGGTTTGAAGCAGTGGAAAGAGAACTTTGAGTGAATCTTGTGGGAGTTGGAGCTCTAAGTGACCCCTGCGGGGGCCAGAGTAGAGTGAAGGTATGGAGCAGAGAGTGGAGGAGAGTAGCTCTTACGAAAGATGGAGCTTTGTGAGAGTTTTGAGTTTAGAGCGGCCTCTGCGGAGGTTAGAGCTTGAGGGTAGGGTGTAGATAGGAGCGACCTCTGCGGAGGTTTGAGCTTGAAGGTAGGGTGTAGATAGGAGTGACCTCTGCGGAGGTTTGAGCTTGAGGATAGGGTGTAGATAGGAGTGACCTCTGCGGAGGTTTGAGCTTGAGGATAGGGTGTAGATAGGAGCGACCTCTGCGGAGGTTTGAGCTTGAAGGTAGGGTGTATATAGGAGTGACCTCTGCGGAGGTTTGAGCTTGAGGGTAGGGTGTAGATAGGAGTGACCTCTGCGGAGGTTAGAGCTTGAGGGTAGGGTGTAGATAGGAGCGACCTCTGCGGAGGTTTGAGCTTGAAGGTAGGGTGTAGATAGGAGTGACCTCTGCGGAGGTTTGAGCTTGAGGGTAGGGTGTAGATAGGAGTGACCTCTGCGGAGGTTTGAGCTTGAGGGTAGAGTGTAGATAGGATAGACCTCTGCGGAGGTTTGAGCTTAAGGGTAGGGTGTAGATAGGAGTGACCTCTGCGGAGGTTTGAGCTTGAGGGTAGAGTGTAGATAGGAGTGACCTCTGCGGAGGTTTGAGCTTGAGGGTAGAGTGTAGCTAGGAGCGACCTCTGCGGAGGTTTGAGCTTGAAGGTAGGGTGTAGATAGGAGTGACCTCTGCGGAGGTTTGAGCTTGAGGGTAGGGTGTAGATAGGAGTGACCTCTGCGGAGGTTTGAGCTTGAGGGTAGGGTGTAGATAGGAGTGACCTCTGCGGAGGTTTGAGCTTGAGGGTAGAGTGTAGCTGGGAGGAGCAATGAGTGGAAAAGAGTAACTCTTGCGAGAGTTGGAGCTTGAAGCGACCTCTGTGGAGGTCAGAGCTTGGGGGTAGAGTGTAGATAGGGGGAGATAGGTAGCAGTGAGTGGAAGAGAGTAACTCTTGTGAGAGTTGGAGCTCTGAGCGACCTTTGTGGAGGTCAGAGCTTGAGGGTAGATTGCGGATAGGAGGAGATAGATATCAGTGAGTGGGAAAGAGGATTTGGATAACTCTTGCGAGAGATTGGGGCTCGGAGCGACCCCTGTGGGGGTCAGAGCTAGAGGGTGAGTCATAAGGAGAAGAGAGGTAGTTGAAGTAGAGTGAAGAAGTTTTAGCTTGAGCGGACCCCTGCGGGGTTTGGAGCTTGGAGAAAGAGTCTAGGCGGAAAAAGAATAGGTAACATCGTGAAGAAGAAAGGACTGTGGCCGCTATGGCCGAATCCTGCGAGAGTTGGAGCTCAAGGGGGCCCCTTCGGGTGTCTGGAGAGTCTAGACAGGAGAAACAAGATCATTAGAGGTAGAGTGTAAAATAGATTAGTTGGGAGTGGAGTGTAGAGAAGAAAGGAACGAGAGGCTGAAAAGTAGGGTTATAAGGATAAAAGATTTGGAAAAGTTGGAAGAAGGGAACAAGCACAAATATAATACATATGTACAAACGCAGTAAATGCGCAAAGAACATGTGGATACAAACGTCTGCATCTGTAAATAGCTATTGGTGATTGCAGAAGATGCTAACTGCAATGGCCCTTGAGGGAGTCCTTGGCAAACATGTAAGGGTGCCATGGGTGGACAATTGGGCTTCTGCGGGGTTTGGTTTGGATGACTCTTGCGAGAGTCGAGGCTCTGTTAGACACCTTTTTGAGTTGGAGCCGTGTGAGGAGGTGCTTGGGGGTTGGTTAAAGCCTGTTGGGCTTTCTTGAGGTGGTATTTACTGAGACGTATATAAGATTTGAAAACTTCAGAAGACCAGCGACCAAGGGTCTGGATCTGATGGTGTGAGAGCCCGTTGTAGTGGCTGCGCCAATCCTGAATGAGTGGCTGGAAAAGGGCTCTGGGAAAAACCTGATAGGCGAAAGATTTCTTTAAGGTGTTTTTGAAACCAGAATCGAGATACTGGACGGTTAGCGTCATCAGTAAAAAGCGGGGCCAGTGGGTTCGCCTCTTGAGATTTTCTAGGCTAAGAGGGTTTGGAATGGGCGTGTAGGTGAAGGAATATTGAAAATGAGGATAGAGTGTCCTCTCTGGAATTAATCTGTTTTGCTTTGTTTGATAAGGAAAGAGATAGTTTCCCTGTCTTGCAAAGCTAGATCTGAGATGGTGGGGTGGAGTAGAGGGTTAAATTTGGATGTAACTGTTAATTCAGAACATTTAAGAAACCCCCCAAAAAATGCTAGATTGAACATAGCATCTAAGGTGCGGGCTGTATGGGAGGAAATGTAACCTTTACAGAGGGTGTAGATGCCTGAGGTAAGGATTTTGAGTGTAATGGGTTGTCTAGCATGGTATGGAATTGTTTGAACGAATTCCATGCTGTGAGGTATGCATTGAGGGTTCTGGGAGCTATTGCTTGTAGGATAAGAGATAGAGAAGTTTGATGAAGATTATGAAGTGGGTGGTTTATGGAAATATCGTTACTGAATAAGGAGGGACCGGCGTTGGGTGAGGGTCTGCTTCCGGGGCTAGTTGCCAGAATATCTGCAAAGAGAAATGAGAGAGAGAGAGTCAGCGATTTGGTTTTTGCAACCAGGTACATGTTCAGCAATCATGATAAATTGTTTTTTTAGCAGATATCCAGATAAGGTGTCTTAAAAATGGCATAAGCGATTGGGAGTGGGAGCGCCCTTTGTTAATGCAATGCACTGTAGCTTCGTTATCGCAGTGAAAGAGAATGCTAGATGTAGACCATTCGTCCCCCCACAGGATGGCTGCTGCGATGATAGGGTAGAATTTGAAGAGGGCTGAAAAACATTGGTCTTTGGAATGGAATTACAATTGGGTTGGCCATGTTGAGACAAACCAGTGTCCTTTATATTAGCCACTGTAACCTATTGGAGGGGCAGCGTCTGTGTATGTGTTGATGTCAATAGGGGATGCAATCAAGTCGCTGTAGAAAAAGGAACAGCCGTTCCATTGCTTAAGGAAAGAGATCCATAAGCAAAGTTCATCGCGACTGGGTTTGGAGAGAAAAAATTGTTTCTTCTAAACCATGAACTGTGGTGGATAATTGATGGAGGTGGGAAATGAAAGGAATAATGCGCATAGCGAAATTTAGATGGCCGAGAATTGGTAGGAGTTCTCGTTTTGTGCACATCTGTTTTTCAAGGAAAATTTGGGATAGAGAAATTATTCGATTGATTTTCTCTTTAGGAAGGGATGCTTGGAATTTATGCGAGTCTAGATTAATACCCAGAAATACGATTGAAGTACTGGGTCCTTCCGAGATCAGCGAAAACCTGCTGGGTGATCGCTAGGTGTTTGGCTGGAGGAGATGACGGGGGGGAAATAAGAAAATCGTCTAGAAGGTGAATGAGGTATGGTATTTCGTAAATATTAGACAGAATCCAGCATAAAGCTTCTGACATTATGTCAAATATTTTTTGGGCTGCTTTTGCATCCGAAAAATAGAATTGATTTCGCCAATAAATGCCAAAAGGTGCCAGAAGTCTGGGTGGATTGGCATGATTTTAAAGGTAGGGGAAATGTCTTCTTTGGCTAGCCAGGTGTTACGACTGGCTATCTTTATGAGAGAGATCTCTTGATCAATGTCGTGGTAGTTAAGTAAATATTCGTCCAATGGGATAGTGCTGTTAATGCTAGGAAAGGAGCAATTGTGTTGGGACGAAAGGTCGACTACAAGGCGTTTTTGCCAGAACATTTTTGAGTAGCGACACCAATGGGGCTAATGCGCGAGATATTAAAAGGAGGAGCCTTGGAGTTCCAATCATGAAGTTGTTGTCGATTTCTTTTTAATAAGATAATCGACGGTTTCAGGTTCGGAGGTTGCAGACTGCAGGTTAGGACAGATTGGATAGAGTGAAAAATGGAATGTATCCTTTGTGAAGAGGATGTGGAGTGTAATAGGTTGGATGAGGGTCAGCTTCTGGAGCCAGCAGTCATGATCTCTAAAATAGAAAAAACAAAGAGAATCAGAAATTAAATCTTTGCAAAATAATACAAGTATGGCAGACATGAAAATTGTTTTAGTTTATATCCATGCGAGGCATCTTAATAAGGGCATGGGCGGCTGTAAATGGAAGCGCTTTTGATAATGCATGGTCCGATGACTTCATTGATACGATGTGCAAGGATGGTAGGGGTGGGTGTTCGTCTCCTAACGGGATGACAGATGAATGGAGAGCTGAGGACATGGGATATGGCTAGTCTGGTGGTCCTGGAAAACTGGTACCCCTTGAAGACTGAGCATGTGAAGTGATAGTGAAGTTTAAATTTGTATTTATAACAGTCAAGTGGGAAGTTTGTTTCTTTGCCGTTTTCACATCCGACTGACTTGCTATATAATCTTATATGACGCTTGTAAATCAACACATGAGTCGCTGGCGTATTACAATTGGACTTCTGTGCTTGATGGCATAATGTTTTTCAATAGCTTGTTAATATTTACTGGTTGGGTAATAATCTTTTCTGAAGTTAAATGTCAAATGGAATTTTATTATAATTTTTTTTTTTTTTTAACTAAATTTACAAGCGTGTCTGGCCTATTCATTCATAAGGTCTTTGCAACAGAGTCAAGAGAGAGGGCGGGACCATCTCCAGTCTTTTAGCTCATTGGATGGAGACGCTTATCTTTACAGCTATTGGCTTAAGGAGTTTCAGTCAGGCCATGCAAAAGGTGCAAAAAGCCTGGCGGCCATTTTGTTGATCAAATTCAACATTGTTTGTGGCTGGAGCTGCTGCTCTGCTGAACACATTCCAGCAAACAATCTGTTAAACGATGGATAGCATGTGTACTGCTAGGAGAAGGTGAGGGTTCCGTTTTATTGCAATAGCTTTGGAGTTTGGCTTATATCTTGCTGGGAAATAAGGTTGAAGACACAGCAGATGCGTTGTGGAGGCTCTTTGAAGTGGAAGGTTTTGGTGTTGTTGTTTAAGCTGTTGATGAAATTGTTGGAGTTGTAGTTGTTTGAAATGGTAGCAATAGTAGTTGTTGTTGTTGTTGCTGTAGCTTGTATATTGTAGCTTGTAGATTGAAGCTTTTAGATTGTATATTGTAGATTGTAGCTTGAAGCTTTTGTAGCTTGTAGCACTTGTAGCTTTTGTAGTTGATGAGCAGAGCAGAGCGTTCTTCCAAATGAAGATCCTGAAGATTGTAGCTTGTTGCTGCTTTAGTTGTCCATGCTGGTTTAGAGTTGGTTCTTCAACGGAGCTAGCTACGGTGAAGCTGCTTCTTCCAAACGAAGATAAAGTGAACTGAAAACTTAGACTATTTATGGTGCCTTAGGGCTCATATGATTGGAAGATTAGTGATTAGCAAATGCGAGACTGGACGTGATAAATCATAAGCACGTGATCCTCTCGAAATTAGTTTATGAATAAACTTCACTTAAATAAATCTTCAAGAAGAATTTCTAGGACCACCAGACAAGCTACACCCCATATCCCCAGCTCTGCATCCACCTGCTATCCTGCGGGGGAACAAATGCCCACCTCGATCATCCTCGCAGACTGCGACAACGAAGCTCACAATTGTCCATGCTCTTATTAAGATGCCTTGCATTAGATATCAGCTAAAACAATTTTGTCATGTCTGCTATACATGTATCATGTTGTAAATTAAATTTCTGATTTTTTTCTTGTTTCTCATTCCAGACATTAGGACAGCCGGCCCAGAAGCTGACCTTCATCCAACCTATTACACTCCACATCCATTCCAAATGCAATCACAATCTACACAAGGATGCATTTCCAATCATACAGCCCACATCCATAATGCCATATTCACACTAGTCTTCGGGTTTTGAGATTCTCTGAATTACCATCAGTTGCAATCCCACAATCCACCTCACCTTATCTGATCTGACTGGAGGAACACTATCTCTCTCCATTAAGCAAGCAAACCGATTATTTCGGCAAAGCATGTCCTATATACATTTTCGACATCCCTTCCCCCACTCACACAATTCAAATGTTTTAAGTGTAAGCACAACTTAAACTATCCCATACACCCATACATTTTCACTCACCACAGTTCCAACTTATTTAGGGGTTGCCTAAATTTTTCTATTACTGCAGCAGGGATGCTCTAAGCAAGCTCTATACACTTACAAGTCCAATAACACTCGTCACACTGCCCTGCACTAATACAGCAGTAAATGCTTCTGCAGGAGCACACATTGTCTCCATACTGATTCTCTGCAGCAGCAGAACCGCTCCACTGTGCCATACTCACCCATTGCACCTGTAGCTAAGCCCTTATTCACTTCCTCTCTACATATCACTACTAACAGTAATTAATATTCTTGCGAGAGCATTCAAAACTCTCCAATACCAATCACTACTGCACCTATCCAATAGCAGTAGCGCTCCGCTGAGCTACACTCACCATAGCATCACAACAACCGCAGTGACACTCTACCTGAGCCCCTACTTACTTTCATCTCCACACATCCCTTCTGATATTTAATATTTTTGTGGGAGCACCTATAATGCTCCAATACTGACTACCACCGTACCTGCAACAGTAGAGATGCTCAGCCAAGCCTTATTCTCCCATTGCACCACTGTCACAGCGCAGCTCCTTTCCTTCCCACTCCCCAACACTGCACAGCAGTTATACATTTTCGGGAAAGCGTACCCGCCTCCCGACATTGACTTCCACCACAGCTCTGCAACAGCAGAGAAGCTGCAGAGCTTCTTTTCCCCCCCGCTTCACTGTCGCAGCAGTGACGCTCTGCCTAAGCTCACATACACTTCCATTCAACATACCACTATTGACACTTCACAACAGTTTAAACGCCTCCATAAAAGCGTTTACTCGTTATTATCGTCTAGCCCAATTACACGTAACAGCCTCAGCGTGATGCATGTATACATTTGGAGAGGATATCAATTCATCCTCACAGCTCGCACTCACGACATCCTCTATCTTGAATACAAGGACAGAAATTTAATTCTGCCTGTTCCCCAACCCCCCCCATCCCCCCCGCCTCTTTCAGCGCTCCCAGTTCAGCAAATAATCTCCCCCTATCTCTCTCCCAAGAGTGCCTGAACCCCGACCCCAACAGGAGCAAAACTTTTTTCCCCAAGGCTACCAGTATAAAATCTTTTCAGTCTTCACTTCCTTCCTGCGTCGAGTTTCTCCGCACCTCCTTCTTCTCCTTTCTAGCGTTGAGTTCCTCCGCACCTCCATTCCTTCCTTCAAGCGTCGAATGCTTCCGCTCTTTCCTCCATCCCCTCCCACTCTCCCCCCACCACCTCAACATCTTTTACTCCCTACCCCTTTCCAGCGTCGAGTTTCTCCGCTACTTTTCTCTTTTCAGCGTTGAGTTGCTTCGCTACTATCTCTTCCTTCTAGTGTTGTTCTTCCGCTACTCTCATCTCTTCAGCCTAAGTATCACCATTCAAGGCCTGACTCCCCCGGAGTCAATCAATTACCCCCCCCCCCCCCCTCCACAATCGACAACTTTCTTGTTTTCTAGCGTTGAGTTCCTCCGCATCTCCTATTCTATGTTCTAAAGCGTTGAGTTCCTCCGCAACTCCTTTCCTTCCTTCAAGCGTCGAATGCTTCCGCTCTTTCCTCCATCCCCTCCCACTCTCCCCCCACCTCCTAAATATCTTTTACTCCCTACCCCCTTTCCAGCGTCGAGTTTCTCCGCTTCTTTTCTTTTTCAGCGTCGAGTTGCTCCGCTACTATCACTTCCTTCTAGCGTTGAGTATTCCGCTACTCTTACCTTTCCAGTCTAAGCTTAGACTCCCCCGGAGTCCTGCCCAGCCCACCTCCTATAGGAGTCTCCACCACCCCCTCCCCATTTAGACTCCTGTAGGAGCCTAATCTTTCAGCTCTAACTCCCACAGAGTTACCCCAAGAGCTAAGACTCCCACGGAGTCCCCCCTCCCCTCTCTCTCTCGCCCCGGCCAAATACGCATCTTTCCTACCTTCTAGCGTTGAGTTCCTCCGCATCTCCTGTCCTATATTCCCTAGCGTTGAGTTCCTCCGCATCTCTTTCTCTTCCTTCCAGCGTCGAATGCTTCCGCTCTTTCCTCTCCCCCCTCTTACAACTTCTCTCCTCTCCCCACCCTTAACTCCCAATCCCCCTTTCAGCGTTGAGTTTCTCCGCTACTTTCTTTCTTCAGCGTTGAGTTTCTCCGCTACTTTACTATTTTCAGCATTGAGTTCCTCCGCTACTCTTTCTATATTTCAAAAACATCACTCACCAATCTGACTCCCAAGGAGTCTTCCCACGTTCTGACTCCCCCGGAGTCCTGCTCAGCCCACCACCTACAGGAGTCTCCACCTCTCCCTCCCTTCCCAGACTCCTGTAGTAGTCCAATCCTACAGCTCTAACTCCCACGGAGTTGACCCAGAGCTCTGATCCCCATAGGTTTCTTTTCTTTACCTTTCCAGCGTCGAGTTCCGCCGCATCTCATGCTCTCTTCTTCCCAGCGTTGAGTTCCTCCGCATCCTCTTTACTTCCTTACAGCGTCGAATGCTTCCGCTCTTCTCTCCACCCCCTCTACAACCCCTCTCCCCTACCCACTACATTCCCCTTTCCCAGCGTTGAGTTCCTCCGCTACTTTTCTTCTTTCAGCGTCGAGTTACTCTGCTACTTTCCTATTTCTAGCACCAAATCCCTCTGCTACTCTCCTTTCTTCCGTTAGGCTCCCCAACCCTGCCTCCCCGAACCCAACTCCAACAGAGTCCCCAGCCTCTCCTAAGAATCAGTTTCAACTTTTCTCCTGCAGTAACCTATCTCACTTCAATTCACATTCAGCAGCCGGATATGGCACTGACCTCTCGCCTTTTGGGGGGCACTTCAATACGCGGCTGCTGTCCCGAGATGAAAACCTTTGCCTTTTGGGGAGTTCTCGAGACCTACCTGACCTCGAATTCCCCTCTCGCCCTTCTAACGGGAGGGAGCCCCGGGCTCGAGGATATTACGAGCTCAGGGCTCTCTCCCGGGACAGCATGCCAAATACGCTTTATTGATTATCAGCTAAGTGTGAACTCTTGAAGTGTGGTTTATTCATAAACTAATTTCGAGAGGATCACGTGCTTATTATCAACACAGCTGGCTCCTTGTTAGCTTCGTAATAAGCCCTATTAGATGATTACGGAAGCATTATAAATAACCTTAGTTTTCCACTCCAGTTATCTTCGTCTTGAAGCTCCCCCCCTTCCACCCCTACATCCTCCCACTTTTTCTGATCGGGCGACACGGTGGCCCAGTGGCTAGCACTGTTGCCTCACAGTAAGAACACCGCTAGTCCAACCCATCGGGCTGGTTGGTGTTTCTGTGTGGAGTTTGCATGTTCTCCCCGTGTTCGCGTGGGTTTTCCCCGGGTTCCCCGGTTTCCTCCCACCGTCCAAAAACATAAACCATAGCAATCGACTAAAACAAATTATCACCCAATACAACCTGAGTTTACACTTCTCACGGTGACAAGCAGGGGAGTTCTCGAGACCTACCTGACCTCGAATTCCCCTCTCGCCCTTCTAACGGGAGGGAGCCCCGGGGATATTACGAGCTCAGGGCTCTCTCCCGGGACAACATGCCAAATACGCTTTATTGATTATCAGCTAAGTGTGAACTCTTGAAAAAAAAAAATGTGTTGTGTCTAACCTGCAGACAATGATGTTGAAGATTGTGCAGTTGAGGGTCCTGGCAATTCTTCTGTATTTAAAGTGAATGAAGAATCATTGTCACCAAAAGTCCTTTCTCTAAAACAGGCAAGACACAAACAATTTCAATTTTGTTCATTAAGCCACTTCAAAAATGTTCATGCATATTAAAAGCATTTGCCCAGTTTCATAGACAAGGCTTAGACCCTAGTGCCAGACAAAGTCTGGATGTAACTTACAATGACATACTGTATATAGCCATTAATGTCAAAAGTCACCAGTAATGATTTTCTCAAAGCAAGGCTTATAAAAGCTACATACATCAAATCTAATAATGTCTACTACTGACCCAGTTTATGAAACCAACACATTAATTTAAATTTAAGACAGTCCACCAGAAAATTATTTTGTTAATTTTTTACCCTACATTCCATCTGATCTTTGTACATCTCCCTCGAGATATATACAACCAAAACAAACTGTGCAAACTAATCCTTTAGTATTAAAGGCATGTCATCCTACAATTTTTAGCATAACTTTACCCTTCACCACACATGCTTGCATGAAAAGGCAAGACATCAGTTGGGAAAGAGATCTGGCAAATTGGACAAATCTGTAAAAAGTAAAAATAAATTAAACAATGTATGTTTGTAGCAAATTTGTTGAAGAACATACATATTCTACCCCATAAAAAGATTCTAAAATATTAAGAATAGTCTCAAATTTTTAATAGCTTCAAACACATTCTTTATGGAACCACGAATTGGGTATATTCAAATATAGTGAGTATACTCAAATACAAGAAATAGGCTTTGATCAAAGACCTGTAATGATGGTTCTAAGATGGGGTGAAGTGGGCTTGGCTGGTCAACAGTTTCGATTACATTTTCGTCTACATCATCATCTAGAATGGTCAAATCATTTGAAGACTCCTAATAAAAGTAATCAAAATGCATTGGCATTGTAAATAAATAATATTGATAGAACAATAAAACCATAATACTGTATGACTTACTGTCTCAGCTTCTTTACACTCTTCAATGTGTAAGGGCAGCAATGGCAGTGGTATTTTCTTACCACATTTCATACAGCTGGACTGTGGCATCTTAGCAAACTCCACAGAATCATAAGGTAATGGTTCAGTGGAAAGCTGTTCCTGTAATGGAACTACAAACAGCATGTTCTTTCCATTATTTGACACTGATTTTAGGAGTCGAGTTGAGTATCCATCAGCATCTGTGGGAATTATAGACAGCTTACGCCGCCCACCCCCACCTAATGGCAAAATCAATTGAGAATCACATTCAGGACTACTGTTGCCTTCTTGGGCTAGCAATATTGTTATAAATGTGTCACCTAAAATTTTGGACAGAAATGTTCTATAAAGCTCTGTTTACCACTGGAAAACTGAAGTAGGGCATGCCATAATCTTAGAACATGGCAAAGAAACATGTCCTTGACTAAAAAGTTTAAACTAATGAAGCTTATTACTAAATTATTAACGCCAACAAAGCACATACCAGTTTCATTAATTTACAAAAGTGCAAAGTTATTGCAAATGCACACAAATCATTTTTTGTTTATATGTAACATGCAAAACATAAATACCTGTAGACTTGTAAAACATCCAGCCACCCTGAAGTGTTTTTAATTTGGGAAACTCTCCTTCAAGCAGACTGACAATCTTAAGAATGAAACAAAATTCATCATTTAGTTTTTTTTTTTTTTCCAACAGATATAAAACTCCCATCAATTCCTAGTATTATGGTAACATTTGCAATTACCTCACTGTGTTTAAAATTATCTGGAACAGTTAAAAGCCTTTTTCCAAGTCCAGCATGGACAAGCTCAAGGTCTTCATCTCCTTTTGGTGTGAAGGGTGATGGTTTAGAGAGGACATGTATTTGAAAATCAGTTTTTTTAATGTTTCCAGGTTTGGCCACAGAAAAATCTCTGTCCCAAACATACTTGGGAATTGCCCATAGTGACAAAAGGGCAAAATGAATAAACATATTAATAATAAGAAACATTTTTTGCATGACACAAAAAGTTGTGTTTTACAGTAAACATGAAAAATTACCTTTTTAAGGCTTGCCTTACCATGTTTTCAGGCTCTGCAGGCAAAGGAATGGTCCCACTTGAGATGCTTTCTCTCATTGGTCTACTACCACTTGCTAGTGCATTTCTTTACGAAGATGGAGTAAGGCCCCTGGCTAATACATCGATCAGAGCTTTTGCTGCTATTTCTACTTCTAATGACAGTGCCTGTAAGACAAATACCAATTATACCTTTTATCATTTGTTATCTTCATAGTCCGCGATCAACACTGCCGACCCCCACCCCGCCCGTTCCTTACAGTCGGCGATCATCTCCTCTCTCCACCCCCCATACCCACCCACACCCAAAACGGCATTACGCTCTCCCGGTCTTCACTTTAGTACGCGATCGATTCCACCCCCAAATTAGTCCCCGATCAAATTTATAGCTGAGCCCTCCTTGAATGACAATCCTAGAATCGACCATGACAGAAGCCATGCTATTTTACACGACCATCCCGTTTTTCACTCGCCATGTTGGCTTAATAACGGACTTAATTTACGTTATAAAGTTTACATTATAAACAACAGCAGCCATTGCTTTAACAAACGTTTGATACTTAATCTTTGCATACATAAACCACTATAGAAATCAAGTAACCACTTACCCGCGCATCCCGCTCTTCACCTGCCATGCTAAATAGAGGAGTATTCTTCTTCTTAGAGGATCATCTCCGTTAATTAGGTCAGACTGCGCAAATGGAGCGCACAGTGAAGCGCTTCGGTCATTCCCGCGTTCTCAGGGAGTTGTGATTGGTTGAACAGTAAGCTCGCATCTTATTGGCTACAGGGCACGAGTGACTCACGTGGGAGGTGTGTGCTGACAGGAAAGTCTCAAAAATGCACACACTCGTATTCAGGGTGAGTCGTACGTGAGAGAGGATTTGCACATTCTCATTCAGGATGAACTCGTGAATTTTAAACATTCAAAACTTTTTGTACACTCTTATATATTTGCAAATGGTGTTTTGCATTTGTGAAATGTATTTTATGAAAATGTATTTTTATTTTGTGCATGTGAATTGTTTTTGTGAGTATAAATAAATATTTTACGCATGTAAATTTGGCTACGCATGTGTACATCGTGTCTTTTGCGTGAATTATTATTGAGTCTAATCTCTCTCCATAGAAAAACACTTTTTATCAGATCTGGACTCCGTTGCTTGAATATGTAGGTCCTAGGATTTCAGGTACATTTTTGCAAAACCTTAGATCACCATAAACTTTGGTTAATTTATGTACTTTTCTATTTTTATTATTACTCTGTATTTTTATGTCTTCTTTTTGATTTTGATTTTCATTATGTGCTGTGATGCTAAGAAATTTCTTGGTTGTAAGCTGTTGTCATTGTTCTGTTCTTTTTTGTTTTGTTAAAATAAAGACAAAAAAATGTATTTCGAAGAATTCCAGTTTGTCAGCAGATAGTGTCGGCGCATAAAACATTCCTTTGCATAGTGGTTTGGTTGTCTAGGACTATGATTCTCGTTCATGCTGTGAGAAATCCCAGATTCAAATTTCGGTTGAGCCCTTACAGTTGTCTGCTGTTTTGTAAGGGCGTTGTGGCTTACACAGAGGCCTTTTTTCTGAGAATGCCAGTTCGTCAGCTGATAGTGTTGCCATATAAAGTTACTGTTTTGCAGTGGCTCGTTGATCTAGGGGTATGATTCTCGCTTAGGGTGCCCTTGATTCGTTAGAGAAAGTTTTCTGACTATCTGATGCTTCTGACACCATGTGAAATAAATTCAATTTAGTGGCTCGTTGGTCTAGGGGTATGATTCGCACTTTGGGTGTGAAAGGTCCTGGGTCCCAATCCCAGACGAGCCCTTGCAGATGTTATGTGTTTTATAGGGCACTATGTCTATCATTAAAATCTCTTTCGAAGAATTCCAGTTTGTCAGCAGATAGTGTCGCCACATAAAACATTCCTTTGCATAGTGGCTTGCTGGTCTAGGAGTATGATTTTCGTTCATGCAATGAGAAATCCCAGATTCAGATTTCGGTTGAGCCCTTACACTTGTCTGCTGTTTTGTAAGGTTGTTGTGGCTTACACAGAGGCCTTTTTTCTGAGAATGCCAGTTCGTCAGCAGATAGTGTTGCCGTATAAAGTTGCTGTTTTGCAGTGGCTCGGTGGTCTAGGGGTATGATTCTCACTTAGGGTGCCCTTGATTCGTTAGGGAAAGATTTCTGACTATCTGACACCTTGTGAAATTCTCTCAATTTAGTGGTTCATTGGTCTATCTGTATGATTCTCGCTTCGATTGCGAGAGGACCCGGGTTCAATTCTCGGATGAGCCCTTGCAGGTGTACTGTGTTTTACAGGGCATTATATCTTTCGTAAAAACGTCTTTCAAAGAATTCCAATTTGTCAGCAGATAGTGTCGCCACATAAAATATTTCTTGCATAGTGGCTTGCTGGTCCAGGAGTATGATTCTCGTTCATGCCATGAGAAATCCTAGGTTCAAATTTCAGTTGAACCCTTACAGTTGTCTTTTGTTTTGTAAGGGCGTTGTGGCTTACACAGAGGCCTTTTTCTGAGAATGCCGGTTTGTCAGCAGATAGTGTTGCCATGTAAAGTTACTGTTTTGCAGTGGCTCGTTGGTCTAGGGGTATGATTCTGGCTTAGGGTGCCCTTGATTCGTCAGAGAAAGTTTTCTGACTATCTGATGCTTCTGACGCTATGTGAAATTTTATCACAGTAGTGGCTCGTTGGGGTAGGGGTATGATTCTCGCTTTGGGTGTGAGAGGTCCCGGGTTCAAATCCTGGACGAGCCCTTGCAGGTGTCATGTGTTTTACAGGGCACCATGACTTTCATTAAAATGTCTTTCGAAGAATTCCAGTTTGTCAGCAGATAGTGTCGCCACATAAAACATTCCTTTGCATAGTGCCTTGCTGGTCTATGAGTATGATTTTCGTTCATGCAATGAGAAATCCCAGATTCAAATTTCGGTTGAGCCTTTACATTTGTCTGCTGTTTTGTAAGGTCTACGGGCTTACACAGAGGCCTTTTTACTGAGAATGCCAGTTCATCAGCAGATAGTTTTGCCATGTAAAGTGGCTGTTACAATAGCTAGTTGGTTTAGGGGTATGATTCTCGCTTAGGGTGCCATTGATTCGTTAGAGAAAGTTTTCTGACTATCTGATGGTTCTGACGCCATGTGAAGTTTTATCAATGTAGTGGCTCGTTGGTCTACGGGTATGATTCTCGCTTTGGGTGTGAGAGGTCCCGGGTTCAAATCCCGGATGAGCCCTTGCAGGTGTCATGTGTTTTACAGGGCACTATGACTTTTATTAAAATGTCTTTCGAAGAATTCCAGTTTGTCAGCAGATAGTGTCGCCACATAAAACATTCCTTTGCATAGTGGCTTGCTGGTCTAGGAGTATGATTTTCGTTCATGCAATGAGAAATCCCAGATTCAAATTTCGGTTGAGCCCTTACATTTGTCTGCTGTTTTGTAAGGTCTACGGGCTTACACAGAGGCCTTTTTTCTGAGAATGCCAGTTCATCAGCAGATAGTTTTGCCATGTAAAGTGGCTGTTACAGTAGCTAATTGGTTTAGGGGTATGATTCTCGCTTAGGGTGCCATTGATTCGTTAGAGAAAGTTTTCTGACTATCTGATGGTTCTGACGCCATGTGAAGTTTTATCAATGTAGTGGCTCGTTGGCCTAGGGGTATGATTCTCGCTTTGGGTGAGAGAGGTCCTGGGTTCATATCCCGGACGAGCCCTTGCAGGTATCATGTGTTTTACAGGGCACTATGACTTTCATTAAAATGTCTTTCGAAGAATTCCAGTTTGTCAGCAGATAGTGTCGCCACATAAAATATTCCTTTGCATAGTGGCTTGCTGGTCTAGGCGTATGATTTTCGTTCATGCAATGAGAAATCCCAGATTCAGATTTCGGTTGAGCCCTTACACTTGTCTGCTGTTTTGTAAGGTTGTTGTGGCTTACACAGAGGCCTTTTTTCTGAGAATGCCAGTTTGTCAGCAGATAGTGTTGCCATATAAAGTTGCTGCTTTGCAGTGGCTCGGTGGTCTAGGGGTATGATTCTCACTTAGGGTGCCCTTGATTCGTTAGAGAAAGATTTCTGACCATCTGACGTCTTGTGAAATTCTCTCAATTTAGTGGCTCATTGGTCTATGGGTATGATTCTCGCTTCGGTTGAGAGAGGACCCGGGTTCAGTTCCTGGATTAGCCCTTGCAGGTGTACTGTGTTTTACAGGGCATTATGTCTTTCATTAAAATGTCTTTCAAAGATTTCCAATTTGTCAGCAGATAGTGTCGCCACATAAAATATTTCTTGCATAGTGGCTTGCTGTTCTAGGAGTTTGATTCTCGTTCATGCCATGAGAAATCCTAGGTTCAAATTTCAGTTGAAACCTTACAGTTGTCTTTTGTTTTGTAAGGGCGTTGTGGCTTACACAGAGGCCTTTTTTCTGAGAATGCCGGTTTGTCAGCAGATAGTGTTGCCATGTAAAGTGGCTGTTTTGCAGTTGCTCGTTGGTCTACGGGCATGATACTCGCTTAAGATGCGAGAGGTCTTGTTTTCAAATCCTGGACGAACCATTGAAGAAGTCCCGGGTCCAAATGAAGCAAAAGCCCTGCTTCAATGTTTGTTAGATAAGGATTTCTGACCATCTGTTCCTTCTGATGTCTTGTAAAATATTCAAGCTTTTGTGGCTCGTTGGTCTAGGGGTATGATTCTCGCTTAGGGTGCGAGAGGTCCCGGGTTCAAATCCCGGACGAGCCCTTGCAGTTATTCTTTTGTTTTACAGGGCATTATGGCTTTCATAAAAAACGTTTTTCGAAGAATTCCAGTTTGTCAGCAGATAGTGTCGGCACATAAAGCATTCCTTTGCATAGTGGTTTGGTTGTCTAGGACTATGATTCTCGTTCATGCCGTGAGAAATCCCAGATTCAAATTTCGGTTGAGCCCTTACAGTTGTCTGCTGTTTTGTAAGGGCGTTGTGGCTTACACATAGGCCTTTTTTCTGAGAATGCCAGTTCGTCAGCTGATAGTGTTGCCATATAAAGTTACTGTTTTGCAGTGGCTCGTTGGTCTAGGGGTATGATTCTCGCTTCGGGTGTGAGAGATCCTGGGTTCAAATCCCGGACGAGCCCTTACAGGTGTTATGTGTTTTACAGGGCACTATGTCTTTCATTAAAATGTCTTTCGAAGAATTCCAGTTTGTCAGCAGATAGTGTCGCCACATAAAACATTCCTTTGCATAGTGGCTTGCTGGTCTAGGAGTTTGATTCTCGTTCATGCCATGAGAAATCCTAGGTTCAAATTTCAGTTGAACCCTTACAGTTGTCTTTTGTTTTGTAAGGGCGTTGTGGCTTACACAGAGGTCTTTTTTCTGAGAATGCCGGTTTGTCAGCAGATAGTGTTGCCATGTAAAGTGGCTGTTTTGCAGTTGCTCGTTGGTCTACGGGCATGATTCTCGCATAAGGTGCGAGAGCTCCTGTTTTCAAATCCTGGACGAACCATTGCAGAAGTCCCGGGTCCAAATGAAGCAAAAGCCCTGCTTCAATGTTTGTTAGATAAGGATTTCTGACCATCTGTTGCTTCTGATGTCTTGTGAAATACTCTAGTTTTTGTGGCTCGTTGGTCTAGGGGTATGATTCTCGCTTAGGGTGCGAGAGGTCCCGGGTTCAAATCCTGGACGAGCCCTTGCAGTTATTCTGTTGTTTTACAGGGCATTATGGCTTTCATAAAAAAACGTTTTTCGAAGAATTCCAGTTTGTCAGCAGATAGTGTCGGCACATAAACATTCCTTTCCATAGTGGTTTGGTTGTCTAGCAGTATGCTTTTCGTTCATGCCGTGAGAAATCCCAGATTCAAATTTCGGTTGAGCCCTTACAGTTGTCTGCTGTTTTGTAAGGGCATTGTGGCTTACACAGAGGCCTTTTTTCTGAGAATGCCAGTTCGTCAGCAGATAGTGTTGCCATATAAAGTTACTGTTTTGCAGTGGCTCGTTGGTCTAGGGGTATGATTCTCGCTTGGGTGTGAGACGTCCCGGGTTCGAATCCTGGACGAGCCTTGCAGGTGTCATGTGTTTTACAGGGCACTATGTCTTTCATTAAAATGTCTTTCGAAGAATTCCAGTTTGTCAGCAGATAGTGTCGCCACATAAAACATTCCTTTGCATAGTGGCTTGCTGATCTAGGCGTATGATTTTCGTTCATGCAATGAGAAATCCCAGATTCAAATTTCGGTTGAGCCCTTACAGTTGTCTGCTGTTTTGTAAGGTCGTTGTGGCTTACACAGAGGCCTTTTTTCTGAGAATGCCAGTTTGTCAGCAGATAGTGTTGCCATATAAAGTTGCTGTTTTGCAGTGGCTCGGTGGTCTAGGGGTATGATTCTCGCTTAGGGTGCCCTTGATTCGTTAGAGAAAGATTTCTGACTATCTGACGCCTTGTGAAATTCTCTCAATTAAGTGGCTCATTGGTCTATGGGTATGATTCTCGCATTGGTTGCGAGAGGACCCGGGTTCAATACCCGGATGATCCCTTGCAGGTGTACTGTGTTTTACAGGGCATTATGTCTTTCGTAAAAACGTCTTTCAAAGAATTCCAATTTGTCAGCAGATAGTGTCGCCACATAAAATGTTTCTTGAATAGTGGCTTGCTGGTCTAGGAGTATGATTCTCCTTCATGCCATGAGAAATCCTAGCTTCAAATTTCAGTTGAACCCTTACAGTTGTCTTTTGTTTTGTATGGGCGTTGTGGCTTACACAGAGGCCTTTTTTCTGAGAATGCCGGTTTGTCAGCAGATAGTGTTGCCATGTAAAGTGGCTGTTTTGCAGGTGCTCGTTGGTCTACGGGCTTGATTCTCGCATAAGGTGCGAGAGGTCCCGTTTTCAAAGCCTGGACGAACCATTGCAGAAGTCCCGGGTCCAAATGAAGCAAAAGCCCTTCTTCAATGTTTGTAAGATAAGGATTTCTGACCATCTGTTGCTTCTGATGTCTTGTGAAATATTCAAGCTTTTGTGGCTCGTTGGTCTAGGGGTATGATTCTCGCTTAGGGTGCGAGAGGTCCCGGGTTCAAATCCCGGACGAGCCCTTGCAGTTATTCTGTTGTTTTACAGGGCATTATGGCTTTCATAAAAAAACAATTTACGAAGAATTCCAGTTTGTCAGCAGATAGTGTCGGCACATAAACATTCCTTTCCATAGTGGTTTGGTTGTCTAGCAGTATGCTTTTCGTTCATGCCGTGAGAAATCCCAGATTCAAATTTCGGTTGAGCCCTTACAGTTGTCTGCTGTTTTGTAAGGGCATTGTGGCTTACACAGAGGCCTTTTTTCTGAGAATGCCAGTTCGTCAGCAGATAGTGTTGCCATATAAAGTTACTGTTTTGCTGTGGCTCGTTGGTCTAGGGGTATGATTCTCGCTTCGGGTGTGAGAGGTCCCGGGTTCAAATCCCGGACGAGCCCTTGCAGGTGTCATGTGTTTTACAGGGCACTATGTCTTTCATTAAAATGTCTTTCGAAGAATTCCAGTTTGTCAGCAGATAGTGTCGCCACATAAAACATTCCTTTGCATAGTGGCTTGCTGGTCTAGGCGTATGATTTTCGTACATGCAATAAGAAATCCCAGATTCAAATTTCGGTTGAGCCCTTACAGTTGTCTGCTGTTTTGTAAGGTCATTGTGGCTTACACAGAGGCCTTTTTTCTGAGAATGCCAGTTTGTCAGCAGATAGTGTTGCCATATAAAGTTGTTGTTTTGCAGTGGCTCAGTGGTCTAGGAGTATGACTCTCACTAATGGTGCCCTTGATTCGTTAGAGAAAGATTTCTGACTGTCTGACGCCTTGTGAAACTCTCTCAATTAAGTGGCTCATTGGTCTATGGGTATGATTCTCGCATAGGTTGCGAGAGGACCCGGGTTCAATACCCGGATGAGCCCTTGCAGGTGTACTGTGTTTTACAGGGCATTATGTCTTTCGTAAAAACGTCTTTCAAAGAATTCCAATTTGTCAGCAGATAGTGTCGCCACATAAAATATTTCTTGAATAGTGGCTTGCTGGTCTAGGAGTATGATTCTCCTTCATGCCATGAGAAATCCTAGCTTCAAATTTCAGTTGAACCCTTACAGTTGTCTTTTGTTTTGTATGGGCGTTGTGGCTTACACAGAGGCCTTTTTTCTGAGAATGCCGGTTTGTCAGCAGATAGTGTTGCCATGTAAAGTGGCTGTTTTGCAGTTGCTCGTTGGTCTACGGGCTTGATTCTCGCATAAGGTGCGAGAGGTCCCGTTTTCAAAGCCTGGACGAACCATTGCAGAAGTCCCGGGTCCAAATGAAGCAAAAGCCCTGCTTCAATGTTTGTAAGATAAGGATTTCTGACCATCTGTTGCTTCTGATGTCTTGTGAAATACTCTAGTTTTTGTGGCTCGTTGGTCTAGGGGTATGATTCTCGCTTAGGGTGCGAGAGGTCCCGGGTTCAAATCCCGGACGAGCCCTTGCAGTTATTCTGTTGTTTTACAGGGCATTATGGCTTTCATAAAAAAACGTTTTTCGAAGAATTCCAGTTTGTCAGCAGATAGTGTCGGCACATAAACATTCCTTTCCATAGTGGTTTGGTTGTCTAGCAGTATGCTTTTCGTTCATGCCGTGAGAAATCCCAGATTCAAATTTCGGTTGAGCCCTTACAGTTGTCTGCTGTTTTGTAAGGGCATTGTGGCTTACACAGAGGCCTTTTTTCTGAGAATGCCAGTTTGTCAGCAGATAGTGTTGCCATATAAAGTTGCTGCTTTGCAGTGGCTCGGTGGTCTAGGGGTATGATTCTCACTTAGGGTGCCCTTGATTCGTTAGAGAAAGATTTCTGACCATCTGACGTCTTGTGAAATTCTCTCAATTTAGTGGCTCATTGGTCTATGGGTATGATTCTCGCTTCGGTTGAGAGAGGACCCGGGTTCAGTTCCTGGATTAGCCCTTGCAGGTGTACTGTGTTTTACAGGGCATTATGTCTTTCATTAAAATGTCTTTCAAAGATTTCCAATTTGTCAGCAGATAGTGTCGCCACATAAAATATTTCTTGCATAGTGGCTTGCTGTTCTAGGAGTTTGATTCTCGTTCATGCCATGAGAAATCCTAGGTTCAAATTTCAGTTGAAACCTTACAGTTGTCTTTTGTTTTGTAAGGGCGTTGTGGCTTACACAGAGGCCTTTTTTCTGAGAATGCCGGTTTGTCAGCAGATAGTGTTGCCATGTAAAGTGGCTGTTTTGCAGTTGCTCGTTGGTCTACGGGCATGATACTCGCTTAAGATGC